>NC_039364.1:233380337-233680337 GCF_003573695.1 Papaver somniferum | reverse complement strand
GATAATTACTTTATTAGTAATGAGCAAGAACACATAACGCGTCAAATATGAATTTAGAGAAATTATTTGTGCTTAAAAAATTACTTCTAATTTTTGTATGAATAAGGAAACTTTCTAGTTTTTGAATTGGTATTAAACACCGAAATATGACGGCTACGAAGTCTATAGAAATTTTTTAATGAACGTGTCTAGAAATGCAATTTGCATAAGTAACTTCTCAATTTTATATTTTGGTGTTGATTTGAAGTTTCCTTTGGTCGAGAAATAGTGGGGGTTCTATACCCTGTGTATGTTTGAATGTTAAACTTAGATTAAAGAGCTAGCTAGAAATGGAGATCACAAGATCATTAAGAATTGATGTGTAGGTAGTAAGACTAAAACAAACTTTAGTCATAATTATTATCTTATTTGAGATACTTAGCTCCTCAAAATTTTAATCTTTGGAAAAAGGTTTTAAGAACCAAATATTTTAGTTTGAAAAATAAAGAAAGGGTAAGTAATTTCAATACCTGCTTTCATGTCGCTTGATTTACATTCTTTATTGGTGTTGTTGTTTCTACGATGCGTGATTTGTTGTGTATCATATGTAGAAAAATATATGGAATGTATAAAAGATGAGAATCTATGTAGATCAAGCATGAAAAATTGTGTAGTTTCTACAAGGACAGAATGGATATAAGTTAGATAAGTCATCATCATATATATTCTGAAACAAACTTTGAAACAATTGAATGAGACAAAATTAATTTTTTGATTAATTTGAATAATTTCTGATTTTTTTAAAATGAAATGCATAACGCTCGTTGTTGTATATGCATACGTTATTTTTTGTTAATATAATGATCAATTTTTCAGATGGATGTGAAAGAAGCTTAAGCTTTGTTCAGCGGGTCGTAGATGTACGCATTGTTGCTGAAGCAGTACTGCTAGCATATGAGATGCCCAAAGCAGAAGGGAGATACCTTTGTTCCGCAGTCATGGTGTACATGCAAGAATTGGTTGACAAGCTGAAGATCATACATCCTAACTACAATCTCCCCCCAAGAAGTAAGTTAATCATTACAGACAATTTTTTAACTTGACCTGCAAAACTAAAGGAGCGCGATCTCTCTTATTTTTATTGAATCTTTCTTCTTGCATCTCCATCTCTCAACAGAGTCACTGTTGCAGACCATGTAAGATGTTACTCGGAAATTTTCACATGATCATCTTTTGACTTGCATCAAAAATATAAGATGAACTTGGTCAAAGAGAAAGCTTGCCAACACATATTCCGAGAAATATGTAAGCGAGTTAAACTCAGCTCGAAATCTCAAATGTATATAATAGAAAACTATATCGTAACACGACTTATGTCTCAATACAGGAGATAGAGTAGAAATATAATTTCCAAGTGATATATGAGTTCCAGTCTCCACATACCTTTTGTTGATGAAGTTCCAAAATCTCCCTTTAGTAGTTCTTCGTCTTCAAATGATGAACGTCGTGAAGTCTAAGGCTCAACTACACAATCTATGTCCTAGTCCGAGAAATCTATAAGTATACTAGAAATTAAGACTTATAATTTTGATCACTAACATTGACAAACATGCTTGAGATAGCAACGCATGCGAGTTCGACCGAGCAGTGCTCTAACAATCTCCCCCTTTGTCAATTTTAGTGACAAAACTATCAATACATATAGATTACAAAATAAATAAAACTTTGTAGCTTCTCATCCATTCATTGTTATACATTGTCATAGTATCATTACACAACATCAAAGTTCAATTGTATCACAACTTTGACAACAATACTATGATGATATGTATCACTCCCCCTTAGTCAATACTTCATCTCAACATGAAAACCACTCCCCCTTACATAATGATCCGTAAACCATATGTATTTGTAGTATGAAACTACACATTAATTCTCACCCTTTTTGTCAATATAAATTAGCAAAGGTACGAAAACTAGAGGGATCCTCATGAAATTTTCATAGAGATACTTCATGACCAAAAGAGAATAACATACCAAATAATTTAGGTGCAATCATATAGCCGAAGATAAATGCTATCATCAAGGAGTTTATAAACATACAAGAAAACTCCTAAAATGTTCCACAACCGCACTCCCCACAAAGATTTGGAAATTAAGCACAAGTTCAAAAAGAACTCCCCCCCCCCCCCCCCCAAAAAAAAATGTCATTCTCGAAAGAACAAAAAGAGCGACCTTACTTTTACGAGAAAAGAAGGATTTCTTTGGACATAATTAAATTACATGAGAACAAGAATTTGTATCCAAAGATCACAATTGAATTAGCCACAAAAATGATCAATTCAATTGGCTATGCTCGACATAAGAGAACTTACGGAGCAGCACAGTATACACACAAATATGTGGATCAGTGAAAGACCAATACTGCGGAATAAACAAAGATTCATTCTATTTTTCATCACTATTTGCACAATGACATATAATAGACTTAATATTTGTAAACAAAAGTTTTATCCTTTCTTCCATCAAAAATGACATAAAAAGGCTTTAACTTTTGTATTCAAAATTTCATTCTATCTTTTATCAATACTTTCATATCGACATAATAGAGATAACTTTTGAATAAGTATGGGACAGTCAAGGTTCACGGACGTAAACAACATATCCCATAACAGTTTGCAATATATGAAATCATGAAGATTAATACTGCAAAAATCATCTTCCAGATAACTTAGAATTTAAATAAATAAATCTAAAAACATTAAAGATGAAAACGTCGGACATAGCTACATGTACTCATAATAATGGATATTCCAAACCCTAGCAATCCTTCTAAAAAACACAGGAATAAAAATTCTCATAAGAAGTTTCCTAGACAAAATAAAAAAAAAAACTTTGTTGATGGGAGAAAACGATTTGCTGGTTTTCTAGGAAATGAGGAGACGACCATGCGGAGGATACTCCTCGAACCGAGCAAATTTCTTTAACCTTTTGCAAACAGATGCACTGAAAAAAGTGAGTGCTTTGAATTCGATAGATAAATATGTAAGACTCCGGACTAAACCAAGACGATGGTCGTTCCAGAGTCAATTCGGTCACAAGAGAGGATGGGTTGATTTGTAGGAGGGAAGATGAGAAATGTGTGAGATCAATGGTGATCAAGGATTGTATGTGTTTTGTGTATTTTTCATAAAGAAGTTATGAATGATTTAATTTACTCAGTTGAGAGTGATTGCTCAGACGATGAGTTCTTGTAGACGAAAGATTATTTGTTGTATGAACGTTGTCTATTTTCAAGCATGGGTTCAGAGACTTATTTATATTGCAAAAGCAGTAGACACATTGATCCTAGTAAGTGTGATAGTTTCTGAAGTCAAAGAGTGGGAAAGTGGGAAATCGTGTAAAAACCAGTTACTCATCGTGCGGAGACTTGGTTGATTGTCCACCCTCTACTTCGTTAACTCCTTCAACCCCTTGCACGACTTAGTCACATTCTCATCGTGGATGAACACACGTGTTGTAGGCCGCCAGACCAAAACCCTTGTTAATATCCCTCATGTGACACGACTGATATATTGTGATAATGGAGTCTGCAAGGCAGACGTGTATTTACTTAGTCGGTTGTTGACTTGATGAGACGATGAGTCTTTGTATTGCTGAGTCGAGCATGGTTTACGAATGCTCTAAGATTCATGAATTGAACGTTTCTGTTGAGACAGAGGTATAATTATGTTGATAGTTGAAGTGAGCAAATATTGCTCGTATGAACAAATATTGCTCATTTGATGATTTTTTGAATATGTTGAACCAATATTCATAGTTTGAGCAAATATTGCTCATCTGATGGATTATTGGTAGCGGGACCAAATAAAATATTAATTTAAGATACTGGCAACTGGAACAAGTATCATTAATTAAAGTGTTGATTGCGGGATCAACATAAAATTATTAATGTTTGAACCTGCTCAGAATTATGCTTCATAGAGCCTTGGATTCGAAACCTTAAGTTTAACCAATTCCTAGTCAATTGATGATTTATTGAAAATCAACCATGAAGTGAGAGAGGGATCTTATACATGGTATGATGGTCCGACCATGTAGCACCCAAATTCTCGAGCGAGACAGTACCAAATCTTGGTTAAAGTTCTAAAATCTTGGTTCGGGTATTTCAAGTATGCGTACCCGTTTGCATACTTGAAGGTTAAAGTTCTAAAATCGTTTATGTTCATGAAACTTAAACATTTATATAATAAGGAATACAATCTTTGCTAACCGTGGATATAATTTTCATGAAATGATTCGAGTGAATCAAACCGATTTTGCTTCAATTGTGTTCTTGTATACTTCTATGAAAATAGTACTTGAACAACTCTTTAACTAGGTTCATTTGAGTCATTTGAACTAGTTATGGTTAAGATGAACAAGGTTGATATGAGAGTGATCATATGGCTAACTTCGATTAACTATTATTGAGTCAACACGGTGTACACGTTTATGTACGGTTATATAAACCTAAATGAGGGTACATTTCATTTGTGTGTAACAAGCTAAGTTCGATCCAACGGTGAATATTGGATTCTTTGTAGTTGCATGTTCTGATCTTGCCCGATTCTATTGTTTGAGTTCTATCTTCTCTAAGATTTTCTCGAGATTTAGTCTCCGATAGGCAAGATCAAAAGTAATCACAAACACCTTCTTCTCATCGTTTGTGATTCCACAATATCTAGTTTTGATTCCATAGGATTTAGATTATTGTGAGGTGATTTATAATACTAGGTTGTTCTTCGGGATTATAAGACCGGTTTATCAATATGTTCGTGTTCACCTTGATTTATCAAAAGACGGAACAAAATCTCTTGGTATTTCTGTGGGAGACAGATTTATTCAATCTATAGACTTTTCTGTGTGAGACAGATTTGTTTATCAAGTCTTCGACTTTGGGTCGTAGCAACTCCTATTTGTGGGTGAGATTAGCTAAGGGAATCAAGTGCGTAGTATCCTGCTAGGATCAGAGACGTAAGGAACGCAATTTTACCTTGAATCAGTGTGAGATTGATTAGGGTTCAACTACAGTCCAGTCCGAAGTTCATTGGTAGTAGGATAGTGTCTGTAGCGGCTTAATACAGTGTGGTGTTTAAACTGGACTAGGGCCCGGGGTTTTTCTGCATTTGCGGTTTTCCTCGTTTACAAAATTATGGTGTCTGTGTTATTTCTTTTCCGCATTATATTTTGTTATATAATTTAAATATCAAAGGTTGTCTGTTGTGTCGATAAATTAGGAAATCCAACCTTTGGTTGTTGATTGAAATTGATTGATCCTTGAACATTGGTCTTTGGTACCGTTCAATTTACTTCTCTAATATTCAATCGGGCTCGCAGATTTCTATTTTCTGATTGCAGATTGAATAAAAAGATGGAGATATAAACTCTTGTATATATTTTTCTCTATATTGAGTCTGAATGTCTAGTTCATTCTCTAAAAAGTATATTGGAGTAAGTCCTCTTAGATTTCCAAACGAATTTTTGGGTGTGGTTGTTAGACCCCCCGCTTTTTCAAGTTCAATACGAGTTCAAGCAAACTAACCACTATGCTAGGAGCAAGTAAAAATCATCGTGATACACGAGGATTGGGCTATAAGGGAATAGATGCTCCAAGTATTAGCAAAGAGGTAAAATTTGTCAAGGCTAGTGATTCTTCTCAACAAAAGGTTTCCACTGATGGAAAAAATGAAATACCTCCACCGACAGTTAAGTTTCAAAAGAGCATAGTATATCAACCTCCAAAACTAGCACACATGAATCCGGGTAAGAACGTTCCTTATATTTGTCACTATTGTGGAAACAAAGGTCACCTGGAAAGGAGATGTCGTTTTCGTATAAGGAATGAAAACTTCATGATATTCTTGTTTGGGTGTCAAAAGAAGTGATTAAACCTAGATCATATGTTAAGGCTAACACTCTTGACATTATGGGTTGTAAACCTCCAACCTTTAGGCAAAGGAATTGATAGACACATTTTTGTGTCTACTTTGTCCTCAATGTATGTATTGTTGGAACTCTACTTTTGTATTAATATTGTGTTTTTATGTATTTTTAGGAAATAAACATTTTTGGAAAATTCGGCTCGAAAAGTTGATTTTGGCACCCGGAGGACAAGTGTTATTCGGACTCTCACTTTTGGATAAGGGGTAACCTAATTACTAAGGGGCACCCCAGGTCACCCCCAAGGCATCTGCTATTCGCACCCCAGTTCAGGATAGGGGGCATATCATCTTCAACCTTTTTGAATTTCAAAATTTGGAGGGGAAAATGGTAACAAAATTAGGGTTTAAGATTTGGAGGTGTTCCAGTGAGATTCAATCGCTGAAATTTAATGGGTTTTGTTCTAATTGACCTAACAGAGCTGGTATGGGTGTTGGTTTCGATCAAAATTGGCTGGATAATCACCAGTTGATGAAAACATCAAGAACAGTTTTGGCGGGAAAAATTGTTCTTGAACTGTCGTGACTAGGGTTGAGGATTTGAAGGTGTTCCAGTAAGATTCAATGGCCCAAATTAAATGAGTTTGTTCCTAGGGCCTAGATAGAGCTGGTATGGGTGTTGGATTCGGTTAAAATTGGTTAGATAACCGGTGGGAATCAAATCAAGGAAAATATTCTAAAATAGGAAAAATATTCTATTCTTGGAATTCTTGGATGGAAGAGACGTGCATGGGTCGATTCTATTGGCTGGAAAAAATCCCTACAGCTCAGGGATGACACGTGAGAAGAGATAAAACAGGGAACAATCCGTAAAAAATCAGAGAATTAAAGAAAAAATATTTCGGAATATTTTCTTTAATGGCCGGATATTCTTGGAATTATTAAGAGTATTTGAGTGACCTGTTGTGTATAAATAGGTCCCTAATGTCGAGAAGGAAGGGCTAGCAAGTTTAGGGAGAGTTTGTAAGAGAATAGAGACGTAAAATCGAAGAACTGAGTCATATTACCAACAACACTATCTCTATGTCGTTGATTCTGGACGCCTTCTGTGGGTCGCAGAATCCTGTTTTATACTATTTACTTCTCTTTCTCTTCATTGTAAAACACTTTTGAGCATCAATGAAATCTTTTGAGAGGTTTTTCATCATGAGTAGCTAAACCCAATCCCAGGGGTGACAGAGGAAGCCATTCTCACGATAATTATGTGGTAATCTCTATTTTATTAATTTATGCAATATTTTTATATGATTAATTGCATTGATAAAAATTGATTTAAATGGTTTTTATTAATCAACTGTGTTTTCCTTTGATAATGCATGCTTAGTTTTAGACTCTTGATACATAATACTTGTGATTAACAATTGATATTTTGGAAAATCTGCTTTTGGCAATATTTAGAATCAACCCAATTATTTAAATTGCATAATAAAAAATATTAGATCACATAAGTTTTGATTGAATGGTGGAATCTTAACCCCTATTTCTCCCTAAAATTTTACATCACTTTGCTATTTTCCTAAATTCTATTTAAATCTAGAAATTTTGTTACCTCCACAAATCTGAAAAGAACCCAATTTTACCACTATCTCTACAACCATTTGAAAGTACATCAGGAATCGGTGCTGTGATACTATTAGATTTGCCTATAAACGTCATACGAAGTCTTTTCACAATTGTAATGATTACCAAAAGAATAAATTTGTAAAGACGAAGACAAGATCTGATGCTCCCAATTGGAGAAATACTAACTTGCAAAAGAATAGTCAATCCAATTCTGTTTCTAGAAATCTAGAAGAGAGTAATGGGAAGAAGGTTCTGATTGTTCCTAAACACACTCAGAAGTGGGTGCCAAAGAAAGTCAATGATGCTTTGAGTGTGAAAAGGAATGATTTCCCATAAAATTCCATGACTATGGAGAAGGAAGTATCCATGATGTTGGAACTTAAAAGGTTCTTTGAAAAATTGGATTTGGATGTGGAAGGTTCTAAAAGCGATCTCTTTCATGATAATCCAAAAGTCACTTTTGGTGAGCAAGACATTGTTCACCTCAATACAACTTGAGTGTGTTGTAAGTGCATCATCACCAAGGAACGCCCTGCTATGTATACGGTGACGGAAGCACGAGAACTGGGGCGCACTGATTATTTTCGGTAATGCAGCAATATTCGATTGGATTCCTCTAGAAAGGTATGTCTATAAACTTGAGCAATATTTGTGTTTTTATTTGCTTAGAGTACGTATAATGATCTATGCACCTTTCTTATCGTTCGTTTCTACCTAACTTGATATGTTTTTAAGATATTAAATGTTTAGGTTTGAAAATAGTAGTTCGGGATGTTTGGACTTCATGATACACATACCAGGTATGCATACCGGTATGCATACTAGGCTGTAGATGCCGATAATCGGTAAACTTGTTTTGGCCGTAACTTCTTCGTACGAACTCGGAATGACCTCATTCTTTTTTCATTCTCCACCTCTTTGAAATTTCTTCAAAATAGAGATGAAAATTATTGAATTTAGATGAGTTAATATTGGTCTTTGTCCCGTCTCTTGTTTTTGAGTATTTTGCTCCGTTTCGTCGCACTTGTTCCACTTCTCTTGGACTTGGGCACTTGGATTCTTGGAGTAATTCTGTTTTAAGCTCATTTGTATATTTTATAAGAATGATGTTGGTGAATCACAAATAAGGAAGTTTAAGAATGGGCAAGTACGCATTGCTATTGGATTCTTGAATGTTCACAATTCTCTTATGTGAACTATGATGCATGTTCTTTAATGACTTTGTATGTTCTTCTTTGTTAAGAAAATATTTTTATACGCATTTGGTAGATATTCTTGGTGTAAATCCGTGTGAAAAAGATTGATTCTACCATTTAAGGAAAAATATTGATTTTTGCAGTACTAATCTTTATGATTTCATATATTGCAAATTGTTGTGGGATATATTGTTTATGTCCGTGAACTTTGACTGTCCCATACTTATTCAAAAGTTATCTCTATTATGTCGGTATGAAAGTATTGAGATATAATGAACTTTTGAAAACAAAGTTAAAGCCTTTTATGTCATTTTTGATGGAAGAAATGATAAACTTTTGTTTACAAAGATTAAGTCTATTATATGTCATTGTGCAAATAGTGATGAAAAATAGAATGAATATTTATTTATTCCGCAGTATTGGTATTTCACTGGTCCACATCTTTGTGCATATACTGTGTTGCTCCGTAAGTTCTCTTATGTCGAGCATGGCCAATTGAATTGATCATTTTTGTGGCTAATTAAATTGTGATCTTTGAATACAAATTCATGTTCTCATGTGATTTGATTATGTCCAAAGAAATACTTCTTTTCTCGTAAAAGTAAGGTCGCTCTTGTTGTTCTTTCGAGAATGACATTCTATGGGGGGAGAGTTCTTTTTGAACTTGTGCTTAATTTCCAAATCTTCGTCGGGAGTGCGGTTGTGGAATTTTTTAGGAGTTTTCTTGTATCTTTATAAACTCCTTGATGAATGCATTTAGCTTCGGCTATATGATTGCATCTAAATAAGTTGGTATGTTTTTTCCCTTTTGGTCATGAAGTATCTCAATGAAAATTTCATGTGGATCCAACTAGTTTTCGTACTTTTGTCAATTTATATTGACAAAAAGGGGGAAAACTAATGTGTAGTTTCATACTAAAAATACATATGGTTTACGGATCATTATGTAAGGGGAGTGGTTTTCATGTCGAAATGAAGTATTGAATAAGGGGGAGTGATACATATTACCATAGTATTATTGTCAAAGTTGTGATACAATTGAACTTTAATATTGTGTAATGATACTATGACATTGTATAACAATGATTGAGAGAAACTGTTTTCTCATTATTATCGTTATGTATCTTCAACAACTATGATGCTGAGTTGAACACGTTTAGAATCATGGAGCACTTGGAAGTGACGAAGATTTCAAGTCGTGTTGAAGATACCAAGGAGATCAAGCATTTGGATGAGAACCTACAAAGCTTTATTTATTTTGTAATCCATATGTATTGATAGTTTTGTCACTAAAATTGACAAAGGGGGAGATTGTTAGAGCACTCTCGGTCGAACTCGCATGCGTTGCTATCTCAAACATGTTTGTCAATGTTAGTGATCAAAACTATAAGTCTTGATTTCTTGTCTACTTATAGATGTCTCGGACTAGGACATAGATTGTGTAGTTGAGCCTTAGACTTCACGGCGTTCATCATTTTAAGACGAAGTACTACTAAGGGGAGCTTGTGGAACTTCATCAACAAAAGGTGTATGGAGACTGAAACTCATTTATCACTTGGAAAGTCTATTTCTACTCTATCTCCTATGTTGAGATATAAGTAGTGTTAAAATATAGTTTTCCATTATACACATTTGAGATTTCGAGATGAGTTTAACTCGCTTACATATTTCTCAATATGTGTTTGCAAGCTTTCGCTTTGACCAAGTTCATATTATATTCTTGACGCAAGTCAAAAGATGATCATGTGAAAATTGCCGAGTAACATCTTACATGGTTTGTATGATACAATCATTTGGTGTAGACTTGGAATTTTTCGTTATGATTATTTCAATAACTTGAAAATTGCTTTGACGCTAGTAGTGCGTGAAAACAGTTATTGTCATACTCTAAGAAAGTTTCAATGATTGAAATAAGAGTTTAGAATACTTAACCATTATTGGATATGATATGTTGTGTATTCTTGCACATATGTAATCCATGTCCGGGAACCATAGTATGCATACCCGTATGCGTACCTGTTGGCTTGAGAAATCTGTGAACCTTATTATGCGTACCCGTTTGCGTACTGGCGTAAGGTTCATATCTAAATATTTCTGCTGGGATTGGAAGTCCGCATACCCGTTTGCGTACTGGCGAAACCCAATCTTGGTCCGGGTATTTCAAGTATGCGTACCCGTTTGCATACTTGAAGGTTAAAGTTCTAAAATCGGATACGTACATGAACTTAAACATTTATATAATAAGGAATGCAATCTTTGAAAACCATGGAAATAATGTTCATGAATTGATTCGAGTGAATCAAACCGATTTTGCTTCAATTGTGTTCTTGTATACTTCTATGAGAATATAGCAATTGAAAAACTGTTTAACTAGTTTCATTTGAGTCATTTGAACTAGTTATGGTTAAGATAAATAAGGTTGATATGAGAGTGATCATATGGCTAACATCGTTTAACTATTATTGAGTCAACATGGTGTACACGTTTAGGTACGATTACATAAACCTAAATGAGGGTACATTTTATTTGTGTGTAACAAGCTAAGTTCGATCTAACGGTTGAAAGATATTATCTTGGTTGAATCAGGTTTTTCATCTAACGGTGAATATTGAATGCTTTATTACCAACGTAACTTAGATTACAAACCCTGATTTGAAAACTATATAAAGGAGAACTCTAGCAACTGGGAAATATAATCCTCATACCTTCTGTGTGATACTATTTGTATAATCTAGAGTCGGTTCTCCTTTAACCTTATGTTTCTCACGAGACCTTATAGGTTAACGACTTAAAGACTTCATTGGGATTGTGAAGCCAGACCCAACTATTTTCTTTATATTTGTGTGTTCTGATCTTGTTTTTTCTATCGTATTGATTACTTTTTTCTCTAAGATTTGCTCGATATTTAATCTCTGATAGGCAAGATAAAAATAAGTCACAAACACCTTCGTCTCATCGTTTGTGATTCCACAATATCTAGTTTCGCTTCCATACGATTTAGATTATTATGAGGTGATTGATAATACTAGGTTGTTCTTCGGGAATATAAGTCTGGTTTATCAATTGGTTGTTGTTCACCTTGATTTATCAAAAGACGGAACAAAAACTCTTGGGAATTTCTGTGGGAGACAGATTTATTCAATCTATAGACATTTCTTTGTGAGACAGATTTGTTTATCAAGTCTTCGACTTTGGGTCGTAGCAATTCTTGGTTGTGGGTGAGATCAACTAAGGGAATCAAGTGCGTAGTATCCTGCTGGGATCAGAGACGTAAGGAACACAACTGTACCTTGAATCAGTGTGAGATTTATTAGGGTTCAACTACATTCCAGTCTGAAGTTCATTGGTAGTAGGATGGTGTATATAGCGGCTTAATACAGTGTGGTGTTCAAAGATGGACTAGGTCCCGGGGTTTTTCTGCATTTGCGGTTTTCCTCGTTAACAAAATTCTGGTGTTTGTGTTGTTTCTTTTCCGCATTACATTTTTTTATATAATTGAAATATCACAGGTTGTGCGTAGTATCTATCAATTAGGAAGTTCAATCTTTGGTTGTTGATTGAAATTGATTGATCCTTGAACATTGGTATTTGGTATCGTTCAAGTTACTTCTCTAAAATTCAATCGGGCTCGCAGATTTCTATTTGCTGATTGCAGATTGAATAAAGAGATAGAGATATAAACTCTTGTATATACTTTTCTCTAGATTGAGTCTGATTGTCTAGTTGATTCTCTGGAAATTATATTGGAGTAAGTCCTCTAGATTTTCAAACGAATTGTTGGGTGTGGTTGTTATACCCCCGCATTTTCATTATTAACATTGATGGTTGAACTATTATTCTAACTACTCTACAAATATTATTGAGTCCCAAAAATATTATTAACATTTATGTATTTATAAGTTGTTGATTCCATGTATAAGTCGAGTCATTCAATAAGTTTCTATGTGACTTTCAAGATCTATCAATAATGTTAATCTTACTATTTTTCTAATATTGAATTATGTATGTGTTCATACTTTTTAGACTGATTATTCCATAACCTTTATTATCTATAGTTCTTGGTGTAACCTACAATTTTTACTTCATTACATACACAAACAAATTAATCAATCAAATAAATCTTTTAATTATTAATAACTTTAGTGATTAAGATTTATCTCACAAACCCAACCCAGTTTTAAACTAACCTAGTTCACTAACTGGCATTGGCTATTCCTATTGTTTCCCATGTAAGATCTAATAGTGAGCTCTGATACCAACACTGTAGCTCCCCAAAGCTAGAAGATGACTAATCCAAGAGATTAACTAAATAAAGAGGCACTAAGAATCTAAATCAACTAATAAAAGATTCAATAAAGAAATCTACTTCAAAACTTAACCCAAAACTAACCCCACTTTGAAATATATATATATATATATATATATATATATATACAAGAACTCCTCTCAAATGATACATATACAATACTCATACGGTTTATAAATCGAATGTACAACATTATAAACATAGCCGAAGTTATCCAACTAACGGACTCAACTCCTCGAAGCTTCTGCTGCGCAACTCTGATCTGTCTCTGAAACTGAAAGTGGGAATGGGTGAGCACATCATCCCTAAAAGGGGTTCCCAGAAGAAATAACATTTAACTTTCAAGTAATCAATAGAATGATTTGGAAGACAACTCATGTTTTCCCAATACACTGAAGCACAACCAATTCACAGAGTTAAACTATATTGAGTGTCGATCAATTCCTTACACACCCTATTAGTTTATATTGCGTGCTAATTTCCACACCTCATAAGCATAAAATCTGAAAGTAAGTAGGTATAAATGAAGGAGCAGTATCCTATATACCACATATGAGAATTCCTATTTCCCAAGCATTCAGATGGAAATTCTTATTTCCCAAACATTCATAAAGACAAACAAAACATTACAATTCCTTTCCAAGAAATGGAAAGATTAAAAGAATCAACAGTACTTTCGGGATTTAAAATAGACAATGCATGAAATACACAATCAAACATTGCATGAATTTTCTAAACATAAACTTTTGTAAAAGAAAACAACAATAATTACAAAAGAGTTAAATGTAAACTCCCACCTCTTTTGATGACAAGCGACGCCTACCTCTAGATCCACGATCCACTGGTTCATCCTTTGAATCGATCATTGATAATATAGACTAACTGTTAATCACACGAGAACTCTAAGAATCTATCTAAAATGGCTCACATAAGAATCATACAAGTCTATCTAATGGTTCTAAACTCATTTATGGTTCTACACCTTTTCATTCTCTATCTTTAGCATCTCTATGATTTATTGATTCAATTAGATTGATTTTATAGTCCAATATCTAAGTCTTATGAATATCTACAACTTTGTAGAAGGAACCGAAAGCTAATTCAGACCATAAATGTCCAATACATCAAAATAGGAAAACTAAACCTAATCCCAAGTCCACTAAAGAAGCCCAATAACTAAGGTCCAGTCCATCTGAGTCAACTAACGGTCAACGTCGGGTTAAATAGGTCAACTAACATTCGAAGTTAGTCAAAGGAGTCAAAGTATGGTCAAGGGTCAAGGTCAGGTCAACTGGTTCTGGTCAATACAAATGGTTAACTCGGTCAAGTCTGGTCTTGGTCTACTGAGTCCAACTGATCCAACTCATTCAGATATACTAAGTTAGACACACTGAATCGGTCAGACATCTGATTGAACAACAAAGCTTAAGGATAACCAACACTGTAGCGCCCGCAAGCTAGCAGCTGACTAGTCCAAGAGATTAACTGAATAAAGAGGCACTAAGAATTTAAACTAACTAATATTAACGATTTAATAAATAAATCTGCTTCAAAACTTAACCCAAAACTAGCCCCACTATGGAATATATAATACAAAAACTCCTCTCAGATGATAAAATACAATACTCATATGGTTTACAAATAGAATATACAACATAATACACATAGCCGAATTTAACCAACTAACGGACTCAACTCCTTGAAGCTTCCGCTGCGCAAATATGATTTGTCTTTGAAACTAAAAGTGGGAATGGGTGAGCACATCATCCCTAAAAGGGGTTCCCAGTAGAAATAACATTTAACTTTCAAGTAATCATTGTAATGATTTGGAAAACAATTCATGTTTTCCTAAAACACAAAAAGACAACCAATTTACAAAAATAAACAATCATGGTATATGGAACTAACTCCTTCTTCAAAACAATGAACATACTGGATGTCGACCAATTCCTTACACATCCTAATAGCATATATCGGTGTCGACCAATTTCTTACACACCTAATAGTATACATTGGTGTCGACCAATTCCTTCCACACCAATGTTGGTGTCGACCAATTCCTTCTACACCTAAAAACATATATTTGGTGTCGACCAATTCCTTACACACCAAATGAAGGAGCGTATCCTATATACTTCAGATGGAAATTCTCATTTCCAAAACAATTCATAAAGACAAACAAAGCATTACAATTCCTTTCCAAGCAATGGAAATATTAAAAGAATCAACAGTACTTTCGGAATTTAAAATAAAACAATGCATGGAATACACAATCAGGTAATGCATGAATTTGTTAACCATAAACTTTTGTAAAATAAAACAACAATAATCACAAAAGAGTTAAATGTAAATTTCCACCTCTTTTGATGAAAAGCCACGCCTACCTCGAGATCCACGATCCACTGGTTCATCCTTTGAATCGATCGTTGTTGATAACTAATTATTAATCACACAAGAACTCTAAGAATCTAGCCAAAATGGCTCACATAGGAATCAACAATTCTATCTAATATTTCTAGGCCCATTTAAGGTTCTACACCTTTTCATCATCTACTTTAACTCATGTAAGGGTTTACTAATCCGATTAGATTGGTTTTATAATCCATTAGCTAAATCTCATGAATGCCTACAACTTTGTAGAATAAGTCAAAGGCTAACTCGTATCATAAGGGGTCCAATTCATCAATTATAAGAAACTAGTCATAATCCCAAGTTACACAAGGATAGGCCCAACTGGTCAACTAAGGGTCAAACTGACGGTCAAGGTCAACTAACAGTAAACGTCAGTCAATAGAGTCAAGGTCAGGTTAAATGGTCAAGTAAGTCAAATCGGTCAAGTCCACTGAGTCAAGTCTGTTCAGGTCTAGTCACTGAGTCAAATCAGTCAGATAACTAAGTCAGGTGAGTCTAAATCAGTCAGACATCTGACTGGGATGAAAGGTTCATGGGAAAATCAATGGCTCAAGCCATTGATACAAATTCAACTCTAACACCAAATCAACTTCGATATATTCATTGTTATTCAAAAAGGTGTTGGTGTTCAGCTTGTTGGCTAGTTTGTCAACCAAAAGTTTTGTTTAAACTTTATAAAAAAATAAAAAAATAATTCACCGGTTAGAAAAAAATATATTCATTCAAAACAACTTTATAATTCGTTTACAATTGTAACTTCAGCTTACCTTCAGGTAGCAGATGCAAGACTCCACCGAGACCATCAATGACTCTACATCTACCAATACATATCGACTTAGCTCAATCACTAACATAAACTGCAGCTTCTACGCTTTTAATGTAATCACCCATAACACCTGCAATTGCATTCTCAACTCAGCACTACCCCCCAGTTATAATGTACATTCTTAAATCATTAACCGATACAATATACCTCCACCACCAATCATTTCAATTACTGTCTCAACCCAACTCTCTGTAACCCAAGATATAACTATCTTCAATCCATACACAGTTCAAATCCAAAGTACATCAACCTGTAAATACTTCTCTAAAATACCAACATCTCTGCCATCTCTTCATTGTCTCCACCAATATCTCAATTAGTATCAACTGTAATTCTCAGCATCACTATGTTATTAGCTTCATTCTCTATAATTCATCTCAATACCAAATCCTAAAGTTCAACCCCTACGTCATCTCAGTATTATCTCCATGTCAATCAAGACATACCTAAACTATAACCACAAATCCAATCCTATAAGATTCATTCATTCATCTCCATCATATATCCATTCCCCTGTATTTTCAACACAAAACTCAATTACCATCATTCACAAGTTCTCAAGATATCAACTCTTGTAGTTCTAATCCTATACAACATTCAGCTCATACCATCTACATCACCATTACATTATCACCACCACATTCAGTATTATAACCATCTTCATCTCATTCCATTTAACAACTCTAGTTCTACACACTAGAATTCCATTTCATTTCTTACAAAAGCACCTATTTCACAGCCCTGCCAACTTCATCATCTCACAGACAACACCAACACCTGTAATTTCCTAAATATAATTTAAAGATCCATATTCATACAACCACAACAACTCAACTTGAATATCAATATAAAGAATAATAACTTCACTAAATTTACATAGGAGGACAATTACATCAACACAATCCTCTTCAAGATCAATCCAAACATAAACATCTACTCTGTCTCAACCAATTCAACCACAAGAATCATCTCCTCTGTTTCTACTCACCCAAAGTCCTCAAGAAAAAACCTAATACCTCTAAGATATCAACTCGTCAACTGAGACATGATTTCACACGTAATCTCAGTCTAATTCGTTTAATTAACTCAATATCAATCTCAAATTACCCTCTTAAAACATCAAATTCATCTTCAATCGAATCTCAAAACCAAATTCAGAAACCCTAGTTCTCATTTCATCCCAAGTTAAATACAGAACTTCAATTGAACCTAAACCCATGATTTTTTATCAATAATATATTCACAATTCATCTTCTAAATCTTCTGAACATCAATAAGTTCTATAAACCCAAATTCTAACGGTAACAGCATCACTCATTCTTCTCCTGAGTTCAAATAACATCAATATCTCCACCAACAACCAACCCTTAACGATTCCCCTAAGTTTTTGATCTCAAAATCTTCACTTTTGATTCTCAAACTCTCAACAGAAGAAGAACAGGGGAAAAAGAAGCAGAAGAAGAGAGAAGAAGAAGAAAATAGAAATGAGCTTCTCTGCTCAACTTGGCTAGAGATAAGGCCGGCCAGGATTGTCAAAATCACCCGACCAAAAGATAAGGGCTGACAAGTCGGTTAACTGTAAAATTATTATTTTTCCCTTCAAACAAATTTGATAATATCCTCTTCGTCCGGTGTCCGAATGACACGTTCGAGTATCCCATCTCGCATAACTTTTCCAGAACTATTCAATGATACTAGTTTCGTATCTATATCGTTGTTAGATTAATTCCTATTAACTAACATTCATGTGAAACTAATCGAGTAAATAGCGACTAAGACGTCTCTTGACTAATCTAATATCGTCATTGACGTGCTTGAGGGTCCTTACACTATGAAGGTTAAAGAACAAGAAGAAAATTTGCAACACTCTGCAAAAACTTCAAACTTAAAGCCAAATTGAAGAAGAAGTTATTACACTGCGAGCATTGTGGAAATGGAGATCACGAATACAAACATTTTCCACAGATAATCAGTGGATACTCAAAGCCCGGTTGCAGGAGTTTTATGCATTTATGCACTTCTACTGAAGAATGCACATATGGAAGGAATTTCTGGAAATGACCTATGTGTTTTTTGGTGAGTGGGATGATTAAAATTGATGGATAAATCGATTCACTATGATATTATGTTGTTTAGTTTGGTGTTTATTTTGTGTTATGATTATCCAAACCAAAAAACCAAACATGTGGATGTCTTCACATTTGCACCATCAATATCATAACTAATTTAAACCTTTCTTATAAATAAGAACATACTAATTGGATTAAACAACTACGTCAATTCTCGTCCTCATTTAATGACGGGGTGGTTGAATTCCTAGGGCGATGTAGGGATAAAATCTATTAAGCACCCTAATAATGTTGAAACAAGCTTGGAAGTCGAAAGGTCCACCATGAGATACTTCCCACATCGCTAGTGTTCTGGGTTCTACTTCAACTTCAGCTTCACCCCGTCGAGTTTATTTTTGTGATTCTGCATTAGTTGAGATACAAATGCTGATACATGAAGATTAATTACACTAAAACTATGCGAAAATCCGTCAGAATCACGCCCATAAATGTTCCCCGTTTCAGCGGCAAACATTCTATAAACTTTCTCCTAGAAACACAACTTCGATTCGGTTACATTCTCATTGATAGCATCTTATATTTGAAAAACAAAGGCTCTACAAATAGCTAAATCCTCTTGTTGGAAGAATCTAACACCACGAACTTTGGGAGGCGTTTTTGTAGATAATTTGAGAGTGAAGAGATTTAGGATGTGTAGAATATGTGAATTTGGAGTTGAAATGATGAGTATTTATAGAACTCCTAGCAGTTGGATGATAATATTTTTCAACCGTCCAGATTTAGTCGTTGGTGGTTTTGGGTCACACGCTGGAGGCTGTACTAGAGCCACTTGCGTTTGTGGAAAAACCGACATGTTTTGGATCACACGCCAGCGTGTTTGGTGCCGCTACGCTGTTGCCCATCAAGCGCACGCCTAATCTACGAACGCACTCAATAAACCCTCAAATTTATTGGTTTGCCCATCCGTTTTTCAAGTTTGTTGAGTCCATAGTGGGAGAAAAGTTCATTCCATAGGAACTTCTCTAAGAGCTTATAAAATACCAAATGATATTAGATTTCTTCCATAAAGAACCCATTAAAAAAATAAAAAAAGGGCCAAGGCGCACGAATCGTGTAGTGTATGTGCGCAAGGCACAAAAAATGTGCGCCAATATTCTTTATTTCAAAAAAAAAATATCTCCTTGGTCCCCATAGGCATGCCTAGGGGCTACGTAAGGAGGCTTGATGCCTCACCTAGCACCTCACACAACATATGTCTGAAGTACATTTTGTCGTATAGATTTGAAGTACATTTTGTCGTATCACGATATAGTGAGGTGTTGATAAATACGAAACTCGAGGTTGTTTTTTTTTTATTTTAAATGTTTTCCTTCGTGCAAATAATATATGTTTAAATGCACTTATAGTCTATTTTTAGGCTAAAATGAAAAAGTGATAATAACCTTTTACAAAACAAAGGGAGTACATAAGCAAGATTAATTGTCACCTGAACTGGAATTTTTTTTTACAACTCAAGATAATTACATGAAAATTTGCTAAACATATTTCATTGTTTGTTTTCCAATGTCGCGAAATCATTAATTTGTTTATTGTACTTCAGTTTCTTTTTTAATATCTTTCGGAATTATTATTATGACAAGAAAAGAAGAATAATAAGATATAATAAACATAACAACTTCATAATGATTTCGAATTTACTTATTTTTCTGATAATATTTGAATCGGAAATTTCAAATCGTATGAACCTAACAGGGAATACAAATTTGTTTGGAAGTATATCAATTCCTTACTAAGGGCAATTCCTGTGGAAATGTTCAAATGAAATTTTTTGCTGAGTCAGGTGGATGGTCAAACAAGATTTTGCATTATGGAAAAGAAGTGGGCGGTTGACCACCCGGACGAAGTTCCAGCGCTGGGGCTCCTGGTAGAAACGCGAGCGAGCGCAGCAGAGCCGCCGGAGTTTGAATCAAGACCGCCAACGGCTACTTTAAAACGGTCACCGGAATAGCTAGTTTCTACCTCCATAAATACGGCTCGAGTTCGATCTCACAAATTCACAAAAATCATTCATCCGATCAATCTTTTCTTAATTTCAATTTCAATTTCTTTCAATTTTTAACCATAAATTCTGATTTTGATTCTTCTGAGGAAGATACGGAGATGGATGAAATGTTGTATGAAGAAGAGGAAGAAATGTGTATGGAATTTTTGTGTCAAATGGATGAAGATGCAGATAGAAGAAGGCGAAATTTTATGTTGCAATTATAATCCGGGATCATACCAAAACCTTTAGATCCATATGAAGTTGCGACTAGAAGATGGACGTGGAGAGATTTACATTTTTACCACGAAAAGATAATGCATGATTATTTTAATCATGATTGTGTCTATTCCGATGAGGATTATTTTAATTTTATGATTATTTCAGCGACGATTCCGCATGGGTCGCAACTTGACGCAAAGGATTATTGTCGAGCTTTGTCAGGTACAACCTTTATTTAATTATCAATATGATGCACGACATGTACGAGGCTTTAGTCCCGAACAAAAGTTCAATGCGGCCCTACGTATACTATGTTACGGGGTACCAACAGATTCCACGGATGACTACATCCGTATTGGGAAAACAACCGCCTTTAGTTATCTAAAATTGTTTTGTGAAACAATAGTCGAGCATTTTGGTCCAACCTTTTTAAGAAAGCCTACTCATGAAGATGTTCAAAAAATAACTGAAGAAACACTGCGAGGGGTTTTCCAGGAATGCTAAGTAGTCTTGACTGCATGCAATGGACGTGTCATGCATGTCCGGTTGAATGGGCAGGCCAATATAAGGGTAATTATCCAAAAACAATTGTAATTTTGGAAGCTCCAGCTAGCTATGATTGTTGGTTTTGGCTAGGGCTGTCAACGGATGAAATTTCGTTGGATTTTCACCAATCCGATTCTGATATGCTAAGTGTTATTGGAATTCCGAAATCCGGTAACATCCGACGGAATTTTAAAATTCGAATGCGATTCCGATAGGTTAACTTATCGGAAGTCCGATAAATTCCGGTAATTCCGAAAAATATGAAAAAATTGGGTTAAAGGGATTAAAAATTACTAATCCGGTTAGAAATTCCGATAATTTTGAATAATGCATGATAATTTCTAAGAATACAATTTCCAATAGTCAACATCTTTATCCTAGAGGTAGGAAATTACTAATACATTCCTATGTGTTATCGGATGTCGGAACTTAACAATCGGATGGGGTCTAATCCGATTCCGTTACGTTAAGGAGAAAAAATCCGATAAGAATTCCGATCCGACATCCGATATCCGATATAACGGATAAAATCCTATAGGATCATGAATTTTCGGAAACGGATTTTGGACTATTATTGACAGGCCTAGTTTTGGCATGCCTTTTTTGGACTCCCGGGTTTAAATAACGATCTCAACGTTTTGTATAAGTCACCATTGTTTGAAGATCTTAAGAATGGGATCGTACTGCACTGTAATTTCACCATCAATAGTCATCACTATACTCAGCGTTATTATTTAGCAGACGGAATCTATCCAGAATTGCCAACTATGGTTCAAGCTTATAGTCAGGTAGGTTTTGGACCGACGTCTTCGAAGGATATGAAGTACTTTAACACCCAACAAATAAAATGCAGAAAGGATGTTGAATGCGCCTTTGGCATACTGAAAAAGAAGTTTGCCATCATAGCTGGGTCGGCATGCTTTTTTGATCTTCAAGAAATGAACAAAATTATGCTGACTTGTATCATTCTGCATAACATGGTCATTGGAGAAACCAGGCGTGACCCAACCTGGACTAGTTTTCCAGTTGAATATTTGAGGCCGAATCTTGTGGTGGAGCATGGGCGTCCGACAAGAGAATATAGACTTTCCACAGACAGACTCCAAAACCGGGAATCTATGGACAACTAAGACAAGATCTAACTAAGCAAATTTGGGCTTTAAAAGGAGAAAGAGACGATGCGCGGGGGTGAGGCAGAAGGAGAGGCAGGTAGATGTTATTTTCAATTTAGTGTTGTTGTTTATTTTAATTAATATATTTTTTAATTTAGAGTTGTTTGTTTAAAAGACTACACTTAAGTTAAAATTGAGGCAATTATATTAAAAGTAATTTTAAATAAACGAGTATAATTAAATTAAACTTAACTAAACAAGAATTAAAATCAGTTATTAAGACTGTATTCATCTTCGTTTTCTTCTGAGGCATCATCTTTGTCTTCTTCCACATTCACATATTGCCCAGTTTGTTGAGGGACTTTTTCAGGGATTTGTTGTTGTTCCGAAGCGACTTGTTGTTGTTCGGCCGCATCCATTTCTTTAGTCCATGCAGCAAGTTGTTGTTCATTCATTATTGAAGTGTTCAAGGAGAATAAATTGTTTAGCTTACAATCACTGTAGTATTTTTCTCGTGAAAGACGACTTTGTTCGTTGATTATTTATAGCAATGCCACGGTCCCTGGCTCTATATGCTTCTATCTGCATCTCGAATTCCTTGTGATCAGCATAGTTGAACTCGCTTGAACCTCCTTCTAATGCTCGTTGGGCTGCGTCTCTCGCTTCTTTTGCAGCTTTCTGACCACATCCTCTTCTTCTCTTGACGTTGGTGTTAACGTCTAGATTAGTGTTGTGTTGTTCCTGACTACTTGGAGATCCAGTTCCATCATGTGAGGAAGAAGGCCCTCCATTCTGAAAATCCTGCGAGATTGGACCATGTGGTGATCTTCCAGGCACTTGATTACCTTCCATCAAGTGTGGGTTAAACTTGTTAAGCACCCTCAAAATGGTGAAACAAGTTTCATGTTAGAAGCTCGATTTGTGGGATCTTTGTCACTCTTCCCGACATCTTCCTTCCACATCTGGTTCGCCTTCACCACTTCTTATGTTGTGCCACATTTGAGTGATCAAAGATACATATTCACTTAGGGCTGCTCAAATTGCGTGAAAACGATGACACAACCCATCGGCATCAAGTCTATTGGTGTTACCAGTTTCTTCACAAAATTTTTGTAAAATCTTATCATAAAAAGTTTTTTTCCGTGATAAATACCATTGATTTCATCTAATGTATATAATACATAATTTCTGCAAAGTGACTCGTCTTCATCCATCGTATACTTGATACCACGAATTCTTGTGTTTCTTGGTTGTGATTGTAGTGCATTTTGTTGTGTTTCCTATTGTGTTTGTTGTTGTGTTTGTTGTTGTGATCATTGTTGTGAGGATGCCATATTTGTTAGAAATGAAATTTATAGAGATGAGATTTTTTCTGGTGGATTGAGTTAGATATGAATAGTTTTGTTTGAAAAAAAAATTAGAGATGGTATGAAATTGTGTAATTTTGAGGTAGTGATGAAGAAGTTGTGAGTTTTAAGTCTGGAGATGAACTGAATTTATAGGAAAACAAAAAGGAGCAACAGCCGTTGGATGGAAGAAGCTGTTGGCGCTTTTATGAAAAACGCGGTGCGTTTAGAAAAAAACACGGGCGTCGGAAGTAACATCGGGCGTTGGAAAGACAAGCGCCAGCGTTTTGGGATCACGCGCCAGCATTGGTACCAAGCTCGCCCGGTCTTACATCACGCGCACGCTACATATTCCATCTCACTCAACAAACCAACAAATATGTTGGTTTGTATATCCATTTTTCATGTTTGTTGAGTCCATAGTGGGATCAAAATCAACAAATTCTTGTTTTGTTGAGTCCATAGAAAGTGTTCTGATAGACGTTTCGTCTTCTATAAGTTTTGGTCCACCCCAAACAAAATGGTACCTCCTTCTATTACCGGTGATGAAAAATCTAATCTACAAAATCCTCTTGGATCCTATTAAGAAAATCTCAAATCTACAAATTTCTAAACAAGTTTTAAGACATGGGAACATGTCTCCCAAGTATTTATGCAAACCCGTGTGGGTGTTGTTTTAGGACATGCCAGACTGTGGGTGTATGACTATGTCCAATCCAATGAAGCAGCAGGCTAGATATTAATTTTAGAGAGAGTGAGAATGTGTGTGAAAAAGAAAGAAGAAGAAAAAGACTTGTTATTATGCTGTGGGGATTTGATACCTCTCTTTAGACTGTTTTCTCTTTAATCATTTCCACAGCTTTGTTGACTAAAAGACATGAGAAATGAACCCTCTTTTCCCTTTATTCATTTCCCATTTTTGTCACTCACAATGGAAACCAAAACCAAACACAACTCATAACTTATCATAATTAATAATCATAAATACCAGGAATAATTGTATGTAAATCCAAAATCTAATTAGATACAGCCGCAGTCACGAGCAGCCGCAAAAGTTTGTCTAGAACTTGTTAAAGAAGGAAATCGGACAAAAGGCAGCCTAACAAATCATGTAGCAGGAAATTACCGGATTCTTTTTTCTTTTAAGTTTAATGTGGATGCTTCTTTCTGTTATGATACTAATTTAGCCGGCACTGGTTGTGGTTTTACGTGATGAGGCTGAATATAGAACAGTCGGGGCATCAGGGGACCTTCTCTGAAAATTGCTCAACACCGAAAAAAGCTGAATGTAGAACCGTACGAGAAGCTTTATTTTGGGCCAAAGATTTCCAGTTCAAGTGAGTTCTTTTTGAAGCAGATGCAGAATTAGTAACAAATACAACTATCTTCGTTTCAAGAAAAAGTGATGCTTTCACTTTTCTTTTGAGAAAAAAAAAATGTGAAAGTATCATTTTTTTCGAAACAGATACAGAATAACAAAAAAAAAAAATCAAATTCATACCGTATGCAACAAGCAAGGTAAGACTTGAAAGAGCACTTAATGAGAATGAAAGAAAACACATACACGCACCCTTTAGTAGTAAATGAGATTTTTGTTTTGGTGGAATGCTAGTAAAATAATGTTGTTTCCCGCATAAACAGAAAAACAGAGAGGTGGAAAGATGGAGACCCCACGAGTCAGTCATTCTGTCTAGCGTTGAATTCGGTCGGCATTTGATGTCTTAAACCAAATCCCCCCTCTCCTCTTCTGTTACTTCTTCTCTATCTCTCTTCTTCTTCCGCAAATCTCGCGCCGGTGTGAGACGAGGAGAGAAGAGAGATAGAGAAAAAAAACAGAGAAATTCCAAGGCAAAAAAAAAAAACTCGAATAAAATTCAAATTCAGGGTTTAAGAAATTGAATCAGACAGGGCATGATTGGCCGTTGAATGGGGTGTGTCAATACGAAACAGGCAGTCTCTGTCACGCCTGCTTTCGATTATTCCGGTGGCGGAGGAGGAGGGGGGGAGATATTAGCTTCATCACTTCGTAACAGAGCTGCTTCTTCTATTGGTATTGGAATTCAGAATAATGAGAAATTGTTATTGGAGGAATTAGATAGGAAATCAACGACAGCTGAAATATTATTACGTGATTGTAATAATAATGATTCGAGAAGAAGCAAATCATCGTCTAAATCAACGAAATCGCATAAATCGACGAAATCGAATGAGAATAATAATAATGTGAGATTGGGGAATTTGCAGAGATATGTCAAAGGTGAACAGATTGCTGCCGGTTGGCCTGCTTGGCTTAGTGCCGTTGCTGGTGAAGCTATTCAGGGATGGGTTCCTCTTAGAGCTGATTCTTTCGAAAAATTGGAAAAGGTAAGGCCTTTTAAATTTTTCAATTTCATTTCATTTCATTTGTTCCGATTTGATTGTGGTGCGTCATTTTGATCAATGTTGCCCCATTGTTGGATTTTATTTTAATTTTGTGATTTCCGGTGCAATGAGAAATTGTGGGATGAAGTTGTCAATTGTGGGATGAAGTTGTCAATTGTGGGTACTGACAGAAAGTTTGCAAATTGCAATTGTAGATTGGGCAAGGTACATACAGTAGTGTGTTCCGAGCGCAAGACCTTGACACTGGCAAAATAGTTGCGTTGAAGAAGGTTCGGTTCGATAATTTCGAGCCGGAGAGCGTCAGGTTTATGGCGCGTGAAATTATGATACTTCGGAGGCTAGACCATCCCAACATTATCAAATTGGAAGGGATTATTACGTCTCGGTTGTCATGTAGTATATATCTTGTCTTCGAGTATATGGAACATGACCTTGCTGGGCTATCAACCTGCCCTGACATCAAATTCAGTGAAGCACAGGTTTGTTCATGTCCATTTTGCTTTCACCATCGTCCACTGATTGCTCAAATGTATGTATGGGTCCATGACTTGAAGTAGTCTACTTGCAAATGTTGTGCAGGTTAAGTGCTATATGCACCAGCTGCTATCTGGCATTGAGCACTGCCATTCCAGGGGCGTAATGCATCGTGACATTAAAGGGTCTAATCTTTTGGTTAATAACGAAGGGATTTTGAAGGTGGCTGATTTTGGCCTGGCAAATTTCTTTAACCCTGGTTACAGGCAACCATTAACTAGTCGAGTTGTGACTCTATGGTATCGCCCTCCGGAACTTCTGCTAGGATCCACGGAATATGGAGCAACAGTGGATTTATGGAGTGTTGGCTGTGTCTTTGCTGAACTTTTCATGGGGAAGCCTATTCTGCAGGGGAGAACCGAGGTGAAGACATGAAATGTTTGTGATGCAACTTCAGTTTCATCAATATTGCAATCCAAAGCACTAAATGAAGTTCTTATTCTAACTCGATCGCGTTTTTTCTATAGGTGGAACAGTTGCACAAAATTTTCAAGCTGTGTGGTTCCCCTCCAGAGGAGTATTGGAAAAAATCGAAACTGCCTCATGCAACTATTTTCAAGCCCCAGCATCCTTATGAGAGTAGTATTCGAGAAACCTTAAATGAACTGCCGCGAACAGCCTTGAGTCTGATAGAAACTTTTCTTTCGGTAGAACCATATAAACGTGGTAATGCCTCCTCCGCTCTTGCATCTGAGGTAAGTGTTTGCAGAATTCTATGTACCTAGTGCTCAGAAATCCTATTCAGGATTATTACTTTTTCTCTTACCCATTGCTATCCATCCAATTGCAGTATTTCTCAACTAAGCCTTATGCATGTGATCCATCAACCTTGCCAAAGTACCCTCCTAACAAAGAGATTGATGCAAAAAGTCGCGAGCAGGCACGAAGGTAAGAGTTTAAGGCTTATTCAGTTTCCTGTAAGCCAGAAACCGCAAGATGGTTCAAAAGTCAGTTAGGCTCCTACTTAGCATGCAACCTTTGTAACTCTCGTGTTACTGGTGTTCCAGGAAGAAAGCTGGGCGTGGGCGTGGTGGAGCTGAAGCAAGAAGATCGACAAAAGCGGGTAAAACCTTGCGAGAATTGAATGGACAGAGTAAACCAGTTGCACCAATAGAGGTACTAGTTCTCTCTAATTTACTTACACCCATTATCTGGTTCATGGTGTACTTAAGAATAACCCATTGGCTAATCGATGTTTGAACCTTCAGGAGGGCCAAGTTAAGAAGTCACAAGCTTTAACTGACACTGATGGTGCTAACCCAAACATCCGAAAGGAAAATGCCATTATGAAAGAATGTGGGGAGCCTCTCAAGCCATCAACTAATACTGCTCAAGATGCTTCCCATGTAAAGAATGCATCCCAAGGGGATATTCCTTTTTCGGGGCCACTGGAAATGATGGCACCTAGTGGCTTTGCGTGGGCAAAAAGGAGAAAAGAAGATGCAGTATCAACAAGATCACATACTAGGTCTAGTTCCAAAATTCAAGTCCCTGATGCATTAGATCCCTCTAATGTGTCCCATAAGAAAACTGTTTCTGATTCTGTATGTCAAGAGAGTGGGAGTAGTTTACTTGACTCAACTGTCGATTCAAAACGCCACGACTCGTACGAGGTGGCTAAGCGTGTGATGCGCAAACAATGGACACATCTGGATCGTCCTGATTCTTTTGATGAATCAGCATACCATTCTCATGATCTGGCGGCAGCACTGTATCAAAGAGAGGAAATGGTAGCTGTACAATGCAACATGGTAAGCTTTTGTGACCATGTACAACCTACAATTACTTTCCTTGTCTACTTCATCGGGTTTATACTAACTTCACATATTGCCTCCGTAAATAGATGCAGGATGGCCAGGAAGAAGGAGAGATGGTTGAGTTCTCCGGGCCATTGTTATCTCAAGCACATAGAGTCGATGAGCTATTGGAAAAACGTGATCGCCATATACGTCGAGCAGTCCGAAAATCATGGTTCCAAAGAGGTAGGGAGAATTAAATTCTAAAACTCTTAATTTTACAGATTTGTGGTATGCCTTGAATCTGATCCGGTCTAAGTTTGTAAATGTTGGATGTTCATTGCATATTTCGATTTGAGCCTGCTCTTTTCTATAACCATAGCATTTTTCTGTCTTCTGATAGTGCTTACACTACTTCATTCTCGTATTTTGTCAGGGAAAAAGAATGAGAAGTAGCTGTCTGTACCTGCCTAAATTCTCAGCGCCATAAACCTTCAACAGACTTGATGTTCATCTGTAATAATCGTCGAAAAAGAAAAATTGTACAAGTGAATCAAACCCAAACGTAATGAAAGAATCAGATGGGGGTGATTATCAATATGAAGAATGCGAGTAACTAGCAGACAACAAAATTTTGACAACCAAAGGTTGTGGCAAGTCAATGAGAGCAGCATAATCAAATGAAACTGGGGGTAAGCTATTGAAATAGAAAAGAAATGGGTCTCTCATATGTGTTTTACAAACTCTTTCTAAAGCTGATTTATTTGCAACTAAAAGGTTGTCAATTGATGTATAGCAGTATTTAAGCATGGTTCCAGCATTATATAGATTAGCTTTTGTTTGTTTTCTTGTATATGGCCAAACTTCAAAAAGAGAAACAAAAAGGAAAAAAAGATTTTGGATCACTCTTCTTGGAACTTCTATCCCAATAACACCACAAATCAGAAAAACAAGACAAGTGCAGAGAGAAAATAGTATTTTGTTGCTCAACTGTGGTGTACATGTAGTTTGTTCTCATTCAGAACTCACAAAAATAAAAATATAAGAACTGCTTCCGGAGGAACAGCTCTAGAATCGAAATTCCCTGACATTCTCATGATGAACGAAGAGCAAAAAACAAGGGACAGCAATCTATGAACAACAGCATGCTAACACGCAGAGGCAACAGTCCGCTAAAAACCATCATAAAAGTCATGCTAACAGCGATATGAGAAATAAACATCTAGATAAATCCAGCATATATAAATCTGGTTTCTCGTTTTTGCAAAAGACAGAATAGTAAAATAAATCTCAAAACTAAAAAACTGTTTGTGACAAAATGTTTCTCTTCTCTAGATCAGCTACAGAACTACAGAGGGTCATAAGAAAATCTTTCGAACTACAAGAACAAGAACCAGACAACTTAGTTGTTACGTTGAGCTTGCTCCTTGGCCAACACTCTTTCCTTTGCTTTGGATTTTGCTTGCGACTTTGATCCCATAATACCACCTCCCCATTTCTTTCTGTGCTCATCAAACTTGTCGTTAAAGTTGGCCTGGATATTAAGCAAACCAAAAGGTGTTAGTTCAGAGGGAAATAAATATGAATAGTCAATCAAAATTATAACCAAGTAATATAGTTGCCATCACCTTAATTGCCTCCACAATCTTGCTAAAGTCCATCTTATCTTCATTCTTAACTGAGGTCAAGCACAATGCTGAGGCAGTTTTCTTGTGGACGATCTGTTCAAAGTGAAATGAAGCCAGATGACTTATTTATATAAATATTTATGATGAGCAATAGCAGATTCTGTAAAATGATCATACAGCTATCTACAGATAGGACAAGAAGGAACTGACCGCTCCAAGACGGGCCTTGCCCTTCACAATAGCATAGGGGATCTCCATTTTACGGCACAAAGCAGGCAGCCAAACAACAAGCTCAATTGGGTCGACATCATGGGCAATAACCACCATTTGGGCCTTGTTCTGGATGAATTAATAAAATGGATAAGAATATGCACAAGCCAGGAATATAAGATACAGATAGCATACAAAATATAAGCATCGCAACAATATAATGACTGTCCAATATCAGTCCCTTATGTTATGTAGGATACACTTAGTTACTGAAAATTACAAAGCACTTTCATGACAAAACATCTGGATTTACATCATCTACTACACGAATTTCAGATGTAAATGTACCTCGATACTTATACTAAAAGATAGAAATTGATGTATAGATTCAGTAACATGCAACGAAACATCTAAGCATTTTTTCCAACAACAGCAAAAGAGGAGGATCGTGAGAAAAAATACCTGTTCAATGAGGTAGGTAATGTGGTTAAGTCCGTATTTGACAACAATGGGTTTCTTTGCCTCGACGGTCTTTCCCTCAGACTCAGCCTGTGCCCTTTTCAAAAGCCTTTCCTTCTTGGCAGCCTTGTCTTCAGGTCTGTATTTAAGCAACATCTTGAATAGATTTGTTGCTGCACAAATAAAACAATAACACATTGAGTAAAACAAAAATCAACCACAAATATGTCTAAAACCATCGACAAAGGAAACAGATATATATACCTAGGTTCTTGTCTAGGGTCTTTGTGAACTGGTTCAAAGCTGGTGGAACCTTCAACCTTTGCTTCAAAATCCTCCTTTGACGTTGAATACGAACAACCTTGGGCCATTTGACAAACCTATGCAAATCCTTCTTGGGAGGTAATGCACCACCAATTCCAAATTGCTTTGGTCGCCTCTCGAACAAAGGGTTTACAACCTTCTCCTGTAACACCAAAACATAAATAAATTAGTTTGGACAGCAATACTATTAACAATATAAACCACATGATTCAAAGAAGCATTGCTGCTGACTATTCACTTTCAAAGCACTGACAAGGTTATCCCCTGATATAACACATAGGAGAAGACAAATAAAACCATTCTGTAGTATGAACTATGAAAATCATCTCTCTACCTATTTCAGCTGTCAAAAACATAATACTCAATTTCTAGGGTTTACCAACACAACCCTTAAATCCAATTCTCCAGAACATCTAGTCATCGAAGTAAATAACTTCACAGAATCTCATATAACCAATATCAACCCCCTTCAGGGTTTGACATTGATTACAAGATTCTCTGAAGTTATGCACCACAAAACACAGAAAAATACTAATAATACATGATAAACATAAAGAGACATGGAGATACACAATATCTGGATAAACTTCACACCATTTTTAAAGCAAAATACTAAAACTAAGAGATTACAACAACTTACACTCTTCTTCTTTGCTGCTACTGGAGTTTTAACACCTTTCTTGGGAGCCTGCAATAAACATTAAAACCAACAGATTAGTCTAGATTTCATGAACAAAACAATGACGAAAACAAAAAAGAGGAAGAAATGGTGATAACAAGTTGAAGATCTTGGATAAAAATGAAAACCATGAAAGTGAAAACCCTAATAGGAGGAGGGATTCAGATCGAGCTGAGATCTTCAATATCAGAATAGAAACAGAGAGATATGGGGATAGAGAGAGAGAGAGAGAGAGAGAGGGAGGGAGAGTACCATTGCTGCTGCAGGTTGGAGATGGTTCTGAAGAAGAAGGGAGGCGCTTACAGATGATAGAAAGAAAAAGAAAAACTTCTAGGGTTTATCCCATTTATTTCAACACGAATCGGGAGAGTATGGAGAAGTCCATCACCCCTTTTCATACCCGGCCCAATATTCTAGATAATTTCATTAGTCTTGGGCTTCTGGCCTGTTTAAGTTAGCCATCGAGATCCAAGTGGATTCTACAACGAATTCGACCACATGCGGATTTTATAGGGGTAGTCAAATAAGATTTCTACAGACTTTCGTAAATTTTTTAGGATAATAATTTTGATCTCGCATTGTGAGTTTACAATTAAACTAGCGTCTTCAATAAAACGCTGAAACAAATAGAGTTACGTTGTGCTAACATATTTCAATATCTTCAAATGAAAACCAGACCACCATTATATATAGGTGAAAGTCTTTACACACGATTATATGAGTTCTTTCCACACCACCATTATATGAGTTCTTTCCACTAAGAAACTCTACGTAAACACAAATACATTAAGTTAGTGACCCACTATCTAACATGCTTAGTAGTTTAACAAGCAACTAACAATTAACACGTCCGAGGACTAGTCACACATGGTTAACACACGACAAAGTTTACGTTCGTGTAAACATTGTAGTTTGAGTTTAATCAAAACTCCAATAATATATATATATCATCCTAAAGGTGGTGAAGGTGCTGGTTCATATTTGAACTCACGCTACGAGATTAAAATACTTTTCGATTTTTTATTCGAACGACTTTCCGGGATTTTCTAAAAATATCGAGATTTCTATTAATTTTCTAAGAGTATTTTAAAGAATCTTTGTGACTTGTAGATCCAAGAAAAAAAAAAGATTTGGAAAGAGTCTCTTTGATCTACAGAGACAAAAAGAAAAAAAAAAGATGTATACCTAATCAAAAATTCAAAGACCTACGGATTTTTTTTACTTAATAACAGAGGTTCCAATAGGGGCGCAGCTAAAAACTTCACTTAGGGGAAGCAAAGCAGTGCTAGAGGGTGCAAAATCTTAACAATAGGTCTGGGAGCCCAAAGTATTAGAAATTCGAGGTTTGGAAGCTAGTTTTGCATACCCTTGCACAGTACTAGCTCCGCCTCTAGGTTCTAATCCTACTTTTTCCTAAAAATTCCGCATTTAAGATGTTTTCCGAAAAGAGAGCGCATATGAATTCAATGTGTGGGCATAGTTTTGAATTCCTCCTTGCAGTATTGAGAAAAAATGAAATCATTTTCAAAAGTTCATCTCGGCATAGGTGTCCTAAATTTTGGCAATTCTGGATCAGCTTTGGATCATGCTGGTAGAAATGTTTACAGGAAGGAGACCTACCGAAAAACACAAAGGAAAAAGAAAAACATAAAAAAAGATTGATCACACACCGTTACCGTTACAGCACACATTGAGGCCTAGTAATAGATAAAATACATGTGTTTTCGAACGCATTGTATGTGTTGAGACACTGAAAAAAGATACAAAAATCACAAGAATTGTCTTGGTCACGGGGCTATATGATCCACTAGAGAGCCAGCAAGGTATTGATGTGGATGGTGGACGTCTATACGATATAAACTTGAAGGATACATGATACTTTTCTCTTTGGCTCTCTATAAACACTAAAATCAGTAAATATGGTTATGAAATATAATTGAATAAATATAAACTTTTGAGTAATTTCCATTTTTTTTTTTCATTTTTACAATTTAAAGGTCCCTGCACAGGATACTCCGGCGTTTACATGTGAATTTCCACTTTTAGGATTGTGACCAAACGGCTTCAAAATCAGATGACCGAACCATCTCTAATCATCGACTGTTACAAGCGTGGGTATCTGACCATGATCTACGAAACTATCTTGCTTTAAATTTAGCTAATTTTATTTCGGACTGTAATAAAAGACAACGGGGTTTCAGAAATTCCAACGAGGGAGGGGAACCATCGTCAGAACAGATGGTTCGGACGATGGGTTCGACATGACTAAGAACCACATCAACAATATGCCTCAACAGAAACTCTAAGTAGCCTCCTTTTTCCTATAATATAAATAATTTATCGAGTAGATCTAAGGACTTCTCTTCTCGGTTTTTTCGCCCACCACATCTACACACCACAACTACCACCACCTTCTTCTTTATCTCAACCACCACCACCACCACAACAACGAGGCAGTAGATTTAGTCCAGAGGACTTGTGTTCAAATTTGATCAAAATCGAAGTGTTTTCAAGCTTAATTAGGTATTATTTACACTTTATGTCTATAATCTTCTTCAATTTTCAGTTGTTTTGGTTAGAAACTGAAAGCTAGGGTTTCAAAATGACTTTATTTTTGCCAAGTGTTACGGGTTTCTTAAATCTGATTATCAATTTACGAGTTCATTTTAGTTGAATAATTTGATATTCTTGTTGATTCCAATCTTTAACCATTTCCACCATCTGAAACTCAAGGGAAAATATCCAATGGTTGTCGTACTCCTCGCGATGCTCATGGAGTTACTTATCTCCTTATTTGTTTTACCATGTTGAATTTGGGAAAGATTTCTAGGATAATGGTGTTATTGATTAAGAATTTAAAATGAGTTAGGATTTTATATGCTACTACTATATGAGATCGGTAGCTTAATGTTAGCCATTAAGCAATTGATAGGTGGTTTAGCATAAACAAATGTTTGGGTCTTGTTTTTGGAGCTACCAATGTAGATTTATTTTCAAAACCATCTTCTGGTACTAGTAGTTCTGAAGATCAACAACCCACTGATCGGAAACGAACATTCATGGTTGATGTGTACAAGCTACACTTCTATGTAGACGGCTGATTTTTTAATAGAGGATCAAAGTGAGATAAAGTAACCATCGCATACCAACTGTATAATCTTGGTTATCTGTATTTCTAAATTTTAATTCTGTTGGCAGCCTGTGTAATGTATGTGTTTGTTTCAATGATGTTAGTGGTGGTTGTGGTATGTGTTTTTGTTGCAATGGTGGTGGTTGTTGTATTTTAATCAGTGGTTGTGGTAGGTGTTTTTGTAGATTTATACAAGCAACTGCTTTCGAAAGAGGTTACTAAAAGCTCTGCTGAAGGAGTATGTTTGCCACCATCACCTATAGCTTCTCAGTCGACAAATCCAGTTAATGTGCTTGAACTGTTTCCTGAGCTAGTACCTCTGTTGCATCTAAAGTGCATGTATTGACTATGGACTGTATTGAGTACTATCTTCTCTAAGATCGAGATTGATCTCCGATAGGAAAGATAAAAAGAAGTCACAAACATCTTCGTCTCATCGTTTTTGATTCCAGAATATCTTGTTTCACTTCCATATGATTAAGATTATTGTGAGGTGATTGATAATAATAGGTTGTTCTTGGGGAATATAAGTCTGGGTTATCAATTGGTTCTTGTGCACCTTGATTTATCTAAAGACGGAATAAAACTTATAGGTATTTCTGTGGGAGACAAATCTATCTGTCTCAATAGACTTTTCTATGTGAGACAGATTTGTTTATCAAGTGTTCGACTTTGGGCCGTAGCAACTCTTAGTTGTGGGTGAGATCAACTAAGGGAATCAAGTGCATAGAATCCTGCTGGGGTTCAGAGACGTAAGGAGCACAACTGTACCTTGATCAGTGTGAGATTGATTAGGGCTCAACTACATTCCAGTCTTAAGTTCATTGGTAGTAGGCTAGTGTCTGTAGCGGCTTAATACAGTGTGGTGTTCAAAGTTGGACTAGGTCCCGGGGTTTTTCTGCATTTGCGGTTTCCTCGTTAACAAAATTTCTGGTGTTTGTGTTATTTCTTTTCCGCATTATATTTGCTTATACGGTCCGCAAGTTATAACCCCAAATGTGTCACTATCCATCCACAAAAAACCCATCAAATAAAAGTAACACAAAACCCCCAAAAAACAAAAGTAACACAAAAACCCCAAAGAATTTGATTAAACCAATTTTGAAATTTGGGGTTTTTGTATCAATTTTTAAAAATTTGGGGTCTACTGATTACGAAATTTTAGGTCCCATTTTTTTGGTAACGGTCTGGTCCCGCCTTGATGGTAAGTCGGTTACCGCGTGAAATTTTACAGCGGAGTTTCAACATACTTTCTTTATAGTGCTTGCCGTTCTTTAAAAAGGTTAAGACGACTTCGGTCTTGATTAAATTTAATCACATTTTAAATATTGTTGAAATCGGCTTAAGAATGAATCTAACTAATAGGAGTCGTGTTTAGCGGCGGTTTAGAGTTTTGAGTTCATATGATTTGAGGTTTGTTAATTCTGCATGCATGCATGACTCTTAACTGAGAGTCTTTGTCTAGTGATGTGAATTGATCAAATGACAGGTCTTGAATTCCTCCTTGCAGTATTGAGAAAAAATGAAATCATTTTCAAAAGTTCATCTCGGCATAGTGTCCTAAATTTTGGAAATTCTGGATCAGCTTTGGATCATGCTGGTAGAAATGTTTACAGGAAGGAGACCTACCGAAAAACACAAAGGAAAAAGAAAAACATAAAAAAAGATTGATCACACACCGTTACCGTTACAGCACACATTGAGGCCTAGTAATAGATAAAATACATGTGTTTTCGAACGCATTGTATGTGTTGAGACACTGAAAAAAGATACAAAAATCACAAGAATTGTCTTGGTCACAGGGCTATATGATCCACTAGAGAGCCAGCAAGGTATTGATGTGGATGGTGGACGTCTATACGATATGAACTTGAAGGATACATGATACTTTTCTCTTTGGCTCTCTATAAACACTAAAATCAGTAAATATGGTTATGAAATATAATTGAATAAATATAAACTTTTGAGTAATTTCCATTTTTTCTTTTCATTTTTACAATTTAAAGGTCCCTGCACAGGATACTTCGGAGTTTACATGTGAATTTCCACTTTTAGGATTGTGACCAAACGGCTTCAAAATCAGATGACCGAACCATCTCTAATCATCGACTGTTACAAGCGTGGGTATCTGACCATGATCTACGAAACTATCTTGCTTTAAATTTAGCTAATTTTATTTCGGACTGTAATAAAAGACAACGGGGTTTCAGAAATTCCAACGAGGGAGGGGAACCATCGTCAGAACAGATGGTTCGGACGATGGGTTCGACATGACTAAGAACCACATCAACAATATGCATCAACAGAAACTCTAAGTAGCCTCCTTTTTCCTATATATAAATAATTTATCGAGTATATCTAAGGACTTCTCTTCTCGGTTTTTTCGCCCACCACACACACACACCACAACTACCACCACTTCTTTATCTCAACCACCACCACCACCACAACAACGAGGCAGTAGATTTAGTCCGGAGGACTTGTGTTCAAATTTGATCAAAATCGAAGTGTTTTCAAGCTTAATTAGGTATTATTTACACTTTATGTCTATAATCTTCTTCAATTTTCAGTTGTTTTGGTTAGAAACTGAAAGCTAGGGTTTCAAAATGACTTTATTTTTGCCAAGTGTTACGGGTTTCTTAAATCTGATTATCAATTTACGAGTTCATTTTAGTTGAATAATTTGATATTCTTGTTGATTCCAATCTTTAACCATTTCCACCATCTGAAACTCAAGAGAAAATATCCAATGGTTGTCGTACTCCTCGCGATGCTCATGGAGTTACTTATCTCCTTATTTGTTTTACCATGTTGAATTTGGGAAAGATTTCTAGGATAATGGTGTTATTGATTAAGAATTTAAAATGAGTTAGGATTTTATATGCTACTAGTATATGAGATCGGTAGCTTAATGTTAGCCATTAAGCAATTGATAGGTGGTTTAGCATAAACAAATGTTTGGGTCTTGTTTTTGGAGCTACCAATGTAGATTTATTTTCAAAACCATCTTCTGGTACTAGTAGTTCTGAAGATCAACAACCCACTGATCGGAAACGAACATTCATGGTTGATGTGTACAAGCCACACTTCTATGTAGACGGCTGATTTTTTAATAGAGGATCAAAGTGAGATAAAGTAACCATCGCATACCAACTGTATAATCTTGGTTATCTGTATTTCTAAATTTTAATTCTGTTGGCAGCCTGTGTAATGTATGTGTTTGTTTCAATGATGTTAGTGGTGGTTGTGGTATGTGTTTTTGTTGCAATGGTGGTGGTTGTTGTATTTTAATCAGTGGTTGTGGTAGGTGTTTTTGTAGATTTATACAAGCAACTGCTTTCGAAAGAGGTTACTAAAAGCTCTGCTGAAGGAGTATGTTTGCCACCATCACCTATAGCTTCTCGGTCGACAAATCCAGTTAATGTGCTTGAACTGTTTCCTGAGCTAGTACCTCCGTTGCATCTAAAGTGCAGGTATTGAGTATGGAATGTATTGAGTACTATCTTCTCTAAGATCGAGATTGATCTCCGATAGGAAAGATAAAAAGAAGTCACAAACATCTTCGTCTCATCGTTTTTGATTCCAGAATATCTTGTTTCACTTCCATATGATTAAGATTATTGTGAGGTGATTGATAATAATATGTTGTTCTTGGGGAATATAAGTCTGGATTATCAATTGGTTCTTGTGCACCTTGATTTATCTAAAGACGGAATAAAACTTATAGGTATTTCTGTGGGAGACAAATCTATCTGTCTCAATAGACTTTTCTATGTGAGACAGATTTGTTTATCAAGTGTTCGACTTTGGGCCGTAGCAACTCTTAGTTGTGGGTGAGATCAACTAAGGGAATCAAGTGCATAGAATCCTGCTGGGGTTCAGAGACGTAAGGAGCACAACTGTACCTTGATCAGTGTGAGATTGATTAGGGCTCAACTACATTCCAGTCTTAAGTTCATTGGTAGTAGGCTAGTGTCTGTAGCGGCTTAATACAGTGTGGTGTTCAAAGTTGGACTAGGTCCCGGGGTTTTTCTGCATTTGCGGTTTCCTCGTTAACAAAATTTCTGGTGTTTGTGTTATTTCTTTTCCGCATTATATTTGCTTATACGGTCCGCAAGTTATAACCCCAAATGTGTCACTATCCATCCACAAAAAACCCATCAAATAAAAGTAACACAAAACCCCCAAAAAACAAAAGTAACACAAAAACCCCAAAGAATTTGATTAAACCAATTTTGAAATTTGGGGTTTTTGTATCAATTTTTAAAAATTTGGGGTCTACTGATTACGAAATTTTAGGTCCCATTTTTTTGGTAACGGTCTGGTCCCGCCTTGATGGTAAGTCGGTTACCGCGTGAAATTTTACAGCGGAGTTTCAACATACTTTCTTTATAGTGCTTGCCGTTCTTTAAAAAGGTTAAGACGACTTCGGTCTTGATTAAATTTAATCACATTTTAAATATTGTTGAAATCGGCTTAAGAATGAATCTAACTAATAGGAGTCGTGTTTAGCGGCGGTTTAGAGTTTTGAGTTCATATGATTTGAGGTTTGTTAATTCTGCATGCATGCATGACTCTTAACTGAGAGTCTTTGTCTAGTGATGTGAATTGATCAAATGACAGGTCTTGAATTCCTCCTTGCAGTATTGAGAAAAAATGAAATCATTTTCAAAAGTTCATCTCGGCATAGTGTCCTAAATTTTGGAAATTCTGGATCAGCTTTGGATCATGCTGGTAGAAATGTTTACAGGAAGGAGACCTACCGAAAAACACAAAGGAAAAAGAAAAACATAAAAAAAGATTGATCACACACCGTTACCGTTACAGCACACATTGAGGCCTAGTAATAGATAAAATACATGTGTTTTCGAACGCATTGTATGTGTTGAGACACTGAAAAAAGATACAAAAATCACAAGAATTGTCTTGGTCACAGGGCTATATGATCCACTAGAGAGCCAGCAAGGTATTGATGTGGATGGTGGACGTCTATACGATATGAACTTGAAGGATACATGATACTTTTCTCTTTGGCTCTCTATAAACACTAAAATCAGTAAATATGGTTATGAAATATAATTGAATAAATATAAACTTTTGAGTAATTTCCATTTTTTCTTTTCATTTTTACAATTTAAAGGTCCCTGCACAGGATACTTCGGAGTTTACATGTGAATTTCCACTTTTAGGATTGTGACCAAACGGCTTCAAAATCAGATGACCGAACCATCTCTAATCATCGACTGTTACAAGCGTGGGTATCTGACCATGATCTACGAAACTATCTTGCTTTAAATTTAGCTAATTTTATTTCGGACTGTAATAAAAGACAACGGGGTTTCAGAAATTCCAACGAGGGAGGGGAACCATCGTCAGAACAGATGGTTCGGACGATGGGTTCGACATGACTAAGAACCACATCAACAATATGCATCAACAGAAACTCTAAGTAGCCTCCTTTTTCCTATAATATAAATAATTTATCGAGTATATCTAAGGACTTCTCTTCTCGGTTTTTTCGCCCACCACATCTACACACCACAACTACCACCACCTTCTTCTTTATCTCAACCACCACCACCACCACAACAACGAGGCAGTAGATTTAGTCCGGAGGACTTGTGTTCAAATTTGATCAAAATCGAAGTGTTTTCAAGCTTAATTAGGTATTATTTACACTTTATGTCTATAATCTTCTTCAATTTTCAGTTGTTTTGGTTAGAAACTGAAAGCTAGGGTTTCAAAATGACTTTATTTTTGCCAAGTGTTACGGGTTTCTTAAATCTGATTATCAATTTACGAGTTCATTTTAGTTGAATAATTTGATATTCTTGTTGATTCCAATCTTTAACCATTTCCACCATCTGAAACTCAAGAGAAAATATCCAATGGTTGTCGTACTCCTCGCGATGCTCATGGAGTTACTTATCTCCTTATTTGTTTTACCATGTTGAATTTGGGAAAGATTTCTAGGATAATGGTGTTATTGATTAAGAATTTAAAATGAGTTAGGATTTTATATGCTACTAGTATATGAGATCGGTAGCTTAATGTTAGCCATTAAGCAATTGATAGGTGGTTTAGCATAAACAAATGTTTGGGTCTTGTTTTTGGAGCTACCAATGTAGATTTATTTTCAAAACCATCTTCTGGTACTAGTAGTTCTGAAGATCAACAACCCACTGATCGGAAACGAACATTCATGGTTGATGTGTACAAGCCACACTTCTATGTAGACGGCTGATTTTTTAATAGAGGATCAAAGTGAGATAAAGTAACCATCGCATACCAACTGTATAATCTTGGTTATCTGTATTTCTAAATTTTAATTCTGTTGGCAGCCTGTGTAATGTATGTGTTTGTTTCAATGATGTTAGTGGTGGTTGTGGTATGTGTTTTTGTTGCAATGGTGGTGGTTGTTGTATTTTAATCAGTGGTTGTGGTAGGTGTTTTTGTAGATTTATACAAGCAACTGCTTTCGAAAGAGGTTACTAAAAGCTCTGCTGAAGGAGTATGTTTGCCACCATCACCTATAGCTTCTCGGTCGACAAATCCAGTTAATGTGCTTGAACTGTTTCCTGAGCTAGTACCTCCGTTGCATCTAAAGTGCAGGTATTGAGTATGGAATGTATTGAGTACTATCTTCTCTAAGATCGAGATTGATCTCCGATAGGAAAGATAAAAAGAAGTCACAAACATCTTCGTCTCATCGTTTTTGATTCCAGAATATCTTGTTTCACTTCCATATGATTAAGATTATTGTGAGGTGATTGATAATAATATGTTGTTCTTGGGGAATATAAGTCTGGATTATCAATTGGTTCTTGTGCACCTTGATTTATCTAAAGACGGAATAAAACTTATAGGTATTTCTGTGGGAGACAAATCTATCTGTCTCAATAGACTTTTCTATGTGAGACAGATTTGTTTATCAAGTGTTCGACTTTGGGCCGTAGCAACTCTTAGTTGTGGGTGAGATCAACTAAGGGAATCAAGTGCATAGAATCCTGCTGGGGTTCAGAGACGTAAGGAGCACAACTGTACCTTGATCAGTGTGAGATTGATTAGGGCTCAACTACATTCCAGTCTTAAGTTCATTGGTAGTAGGCTAGTGTCTGTAGCGGCTTAATACAGTGTGGTGTTCAAAGTTGGACTAGGTCCCGGGGTTTTTCTGCATTTGCGGTTTCCTCGTTAACAAAATTTCTGGTGTTTGTGTTATTTCTTTTCCGCATTATATTTGCTTATACGGTCCGCAAGTTATAACCCCAAATGTGTCACTATCCATCCACAAAAAACCCATCAAATAAAAGTAACACAAAACCCCCAAAAAACAAAAGTAACACAAAAACCCCAAAGAATTTGATTAAACCAATTTTGAAATTTGGGGTTTTTGTATCAATTTTTAAAAATTTGGGGTCTACTGATTACGAAATTTTAGGTCCCATTTTTTTGGTAACGGTCTGGTCCCGCCTTGATGGTAAGTCGGTTACCGCGTGAAATTTTACAGCGGAGTTTCAACATACTTTCTTTATAGTGCTTGCCGTTCTTTAAAAAGGTTAAGACGACTTCGGTCTTGATTAAATTTAATCACATTTTAAATATTGTTGAAATCGGCTTAAGAATGAATCTAACTAATAGGAGTCGTGTTTAGCGGCGGTTTAGAGTTTTGAGTTCATATGATTTGAGGTTTGTTAATTCTGCATGCATGCATGACTCTTAACTGAGAGTCTTTGTCTAGTGATGTGAATTGATCAAATGACAGGTCTTGAATTCCTCCTTGCAGTATTGAGAAAAAATGAAATCATTTTCAAAAGTTCATCTCGGCATAGTGTCCTAAATTTTGGAAATTCTGGATCAGCTTTGGATCATGCTGGTAGAAATGTTTACAGGAAGGAGACCTACCGAAAAACACAAAGGAAAAAGAAAAACATAAAAAAAGATTGATCACACACCGTTACCGTTACAGCACACATTGAGGCCTAGTAATAGATAAAATACATGTGTTTTCGAACGCATTGTATGTGTTGAGACACTGAAAAAAGATACAAAAATCACAAGAATTGTCTTGGTCACAGGGCTATATGATCCACTAGAGAGCCAGCAAGGTATTGATGTGGATGGTGGACGTCTATACGATATGAACTTGAAGGATACATGATACTTTTCTCTTTGGCTCTCTATAAACACTAAAATCAGTAAATATGGTTATGAAATATAATTGAATAAATATAAACTTTTGAGTAATTTCCATTTTTTCTTTTCATTTTTACAATTTAAAGGTCCCTGCACAGGATACTTCGGAGTTTACATGTGAATTTCCACTTTTAGGATTGTGACCAAACGGCTTCAAAATCAGATGACCGAACCATCTCTAATCATCGACTGTTACAAGCGTGGGTATCTGACCATGATCTACGAAACTATCTTGCTTTAAATTTAGCTAATTTTATTTCGGACTGTAATAAAAGACAACGGGGTTTCAGAAATTCCAACGAGGGAGGGGAACCATCGTCAGAACAGATGGTTCGGACGATGGGTTCGACATGACTAAGAACCACATCAACAATATGCATCAACAGAAACTCTAAGTAGACTCCTTTTTCCTATAATATAAATAATTTATCGAGTATATCTAAGGACTTCTCTTCTCGGTTTTTTCGCCCACCACATCTACACACCACAACTACCACCACCTTCTTCTTTATCTCAACCACCACCACCACCACAACAACGAGGCAGTAGATTTAGTCCGGAGGACTTGTGTTCAAATTTGATCAAAATCGAAGTGTTTTCAAGCTTAATTAGGTATTATTTACACTTTATGTCTATAATCTTCTTCAATTTTCAGTTGTTTTGGTTAGAAACTGAAAGCTAGGGTTTCAAAATGACTTTATTTTTGCCAAGTGTTACGGGTTTCTTAAATCTGATTATCAATTTACGAGTTCATTTTAGTTGAATAATTTGATATTCTTGTTGATTCCAATCTTTAACCATTTCCACCATCTGAAACTCAAGAGAAAATATCCAATGGTTGTCGTACTCCTCGCGATGCTCATGGAGTTACTTATCTCCTTATTTGTTTTACCATGTTGAATTTGGGAAAGATTTCTAGGATAATGGTGTTATTGATTAAGAATTTAAAATGAGTTAGGATTTTATATGCTACTAGTATATGAGATCGGTAGCTTAATGTTAGCCATTAAGCAATTGATAGGTGGTTTAGCATAAACAAATGTTTGGGTCTTGTTTTTGGAGCTACCAATGTAGATTTATTTTCAAAACCATCTTCTGGTACTAGTAGTTCTGAAGATCAACAACCCACTGATCGGAAACGAACATTCATGGTTGATGTGTACAAGCCACACTTCTATGTAGACGGCTGATTTTTTAATAGAGGATCAAAGTGAGATAAAGTAACCATCGCATACCAACTGTATAATCTTGGTTATCTGTATTTCTAAATTTTAATTCTGTTGGCAGCCTGTGTAATGTATGTGTTTGTTTCAATGATGTTAGTGGTGGTTGTGGTATGTGTTTTTGTTGCAATGGTGGTGGTTGTTGTATTTTAATCAGTGGTTGTGGTAGGTGTTTTTGTAGATTTATACAAGCAACTGCTTTCGAAAGAGGTTACTAAAAGCTCTGCTGAAGGAGTATGTTTGCCACCATCACCTATAGCTTCTCGGTCGACAAATCCAGTTAATGTGCTTGAACTGTTTCCTGAGCTAGTACCTCCGTTGCATCTAAAGTGCAGGTATTGAGTATGGACTGTATTGAGTACTATCTTCTCTAAGATCGAGATTGATCTCCGATAGGAAAGATAAAAAGAAGTCACAAACATCTTCGTCTCATCGTTTTTGATTCCAGAATATCTTGTTTCACTTCCATATGATTAAGATTATTGTGAGGTGATTGATAATAATATGTTGTTCTTGGGGAATATAAGTCTGGATTATCAATTGGTTCTTGTGCACCTTGATTTATCTAAAGACGGAATAAAACTTATAGGTATTTCTGTGGGAGACAAATCTATCTGTCTCAATAGACTTTTCTATGTGAGACAGATTTGTTTATCAAGTGTTCGACTTTGGGCCGTAGCAAATCTTAGTTGTGGGTGAGATCAACTAAGGGAATCAAGTGCATAGAATCCTGCTGGGGTTCAGAGACGTAAGGAGCACAACTGTACCTTGATCAGTGTGAGATTGATTAGGGCTCAACTACATTCCAGTCTTAAGTTCATTGGTAGTAGGCTAGTGTCTGTAGCGGCTTAATACAGTGTGGTGTTCAAAGTTGGACTAGGTCCCGGGGTTTTTCTGCATTTGCGGTTTCCTCGTTAACAAAATTTCTGGTGTTTGTGTTATTTCTTTTCCGCATTATATTTGCTTATACGGTCCGCAAGTTATAACCCCAAATGTGTCACTATCCATCCACAAAAAACCCATCAAATAAAAGTAACACAAACCCCCAAAAAACAAAAGTAACACAAAAACCCCAAAGAATTTGATTAAACCAATTTTGAAATTTGGGGTTTTCGTATCAATTTTTAAAAATTTGGGGGTTTTGTATCAATTTTGTTCGAGATGGATTTTTAATGGATCCCAACATTCCAACGAGGTTTTTGTACCACAAGTTTGGTCACCTTAGATTTTTATGACTAGTTCTGTGTATATAATAGAAATATCACAGGTTGTGCGTTAAGTTCAATCCGTTCTTGAATCCGGTCTTTGGGTTGTTGATTGAATTGATTGACACTTTGATATTGCTTTGTGATACCTTCCAAGTTATTTCTCTTATTCAATCACGCTCACAAATTCATATTTATTTGATTGCGTATTGAATTGAGATATAAACTCTTTGATATACTTTTATAAAGATTGAGTCTGACTGTCTAGTTGATTCTCTTGAAAGTATATTGGAGTTTGTCCATACAGATTGCTAAGAAAAATATTGGGTGTGGTTGTTAGACCCCCACTTTTTCAATTGGTATCAGAGCAGGCAAACACGTTCAAGACCTCATAATTATGTGTTTATAGCGATCTGACTTTATGGACAGAAGTTCTATCTCCGTAAGCGTACCACCAGTCTTCGATGGCTCAAATTACTTATGGTGGAAAATTGCTATGCGTGCCTTTATTCAAGCGTGTGATTTTCAATCATGTATTTATGTAGTTAACAGCTATGATCCTATGGAAGTTGCAGAAGGCTATGTAACTACTCCAAAGAATGTTGGTAAATATGATGATGCCGAGATTCTTGTTGCAAAGCAAAATTCTGACAGATTAAATGCTATCATCCATGCCATTACCCCAGAACTTCAGCACTATGTGACTACGTGCACTAAGTCTAAGGAAGCCTGGGATATCGTAGAAACTGTATTCGAAGGGAATACCTCTGAAAAGGAAGCTAGGCTTCAAAACCTAAATTCTGATTGGGGAAACCCTCATATGGCTGATGAAGATTCATTTGATGAGTTTAGTCACAAAGTTTCTGAAATTGTTAATGCATCTTTTGCATTGTGTAAGACTATTCCTGAAAAAGACATTGTGATGAAAATTCTCAAATCGTTACCATCCAAATATGATTCTAAGAAACATGTCATCGTTGAAGGAAACAACCTTAACACTCTATCCAGAAATACCTTGGTTGGGAAGTTAAAGATCTTTGATCATGAGCATACATCCGAATCTGGAAAGGTGGCATCTCTGAAGATGATCCTTCTGAGACTGATTCATCAGATGAAAATCTTGACAAGTCAGTCTCTTTGATCACAAGACAGTTTAGAGATCTTCTGTTGAAGAGAAGTAAACGGTTCACTAGGGATAAACCTAAGTCATCAGTTAAACTCATAATCGTGTTCCTTCTAAAAACAGGGATACTGACGATACTGATGACGAGGATATGCGTCGGTGCTTTAAGTGTAAAGGGTTTGGTCATTTTGCAAATGAGTACCCGAATCGTTGAAAATACACCGGAAACAAAGGTCTTGCTACAACTCTTGATGAAATGTCTGATCACTATGATTCTAATGAAGACGGAAAGTCAAGTGTTGCACTTCTTTGCGAAAATATTGATTTTGATAACTGTAGCAATACATACATCAATCTTGGTATTCTTTCGGAATAAATCTCAACCATTTTGGAAAAAAAAATGGATTTATCTGTGTCTGCTGGAAATTCTATTTCTAATTTTTCAGGTTCCACCATGTGCCTAGCAGCTTACACAGCTATAGCGTCTGAATCATCCTCCTTGTTGACATGTTCTTATTATACTCTCAAAGGTCATGAACTCTCAAAATGTTTCAAGTATAAACATAAGATAATATATGTCAACAAACTTCAATGAATAGCAAATCGATTAGCAAACATGTTCAGAAATCGTCCGAGGTATGTAAATTTATCTCTTTTCCCAAGAAGTTTATTTCCAAAGAAAAGACTAGACCACTAGAGAAAAGAATACGGTTTAAACAGCCTATTAAACAGGATTTTAAGAATTCCGTTCAAGAACTGCCCAACTTAATTGTGTACGTTGTTGGTGTATCTTGTTTCATATGCCTGATTTAAAAGAGACAAGAGTTTGTACACTTCAGGCATTAGAAAAAGTTTTGTTTTTCTTCGCACGTTTGGAATTCTTCCATCTTTTCATATCTAATTGATATTGAAAAAGGTTTCCCTGTTAGTTTCATAAATAGAGGGTTAATATCGACAATTCTTCCTTCTCTAGGGTTATGAGTTGTGCGTACGAGAACTCTTTGTTGTTTAAAGGTTCCGTAACCCCACGTTCTTTTTTCCTTCTCTGAAAAACTCTTTTTATTACAAGATAGCTTGTTGAGTTTGATTTATGATTTCCTCCCACAATCTCATACTTGAATAGAGACTACAAGCATTATGTCTTCTGGTGGAAAAGATATTAATGTGATTGTTAAGCCATCAATCATGAAGAAAAAAGATAAATCTCCTTTAGCTCAAGCTTTGAAAAGAAAAAGAAGGAATGTGAGGAAGCCCAGAGTTGTTCCTTAAAGTCCCATAAGTTTTCTGGTGTTCTTGAAGAGCTGAAGAAAACAAGAAAGGAGATTCGGCAAATAAAGGCTATTGCTTTGAGGACTCTCGAAATTTAAAAGGCCCTGGTTTGGCATCGGTCTAGAAGGTTTGTTGGAATTGACTCTTATCTTCATGAACCTTATGTTCCCATGGATTTTGACGACAAGGAGTTTGGGGTTAGAGGTTTCAATGTCTAGGAAACTTCTTACGAGAATTTATTCATGTGTTTTAACAAGGATAACTAGGGTTTGGAATAGCAATAATTATGAGTACACATAGCTATTGCCAACGATCTTCATCTTGCAATGTTTCTAGGTTTATTTATTTAAATTCTAAGTTATTTGGAAGATGATTTTGCAGTAGTAATTTTTATTGGTTTTATATATTGCAAATTGTTATGGGATATGTGTGTTTACGTCCGTGAACTATGATTGTCTCGTACATGCTCATATGTCTTTATGCAAATATTGATGAAAGATGGAATGAAATTTTGACACCAAAGATTGTCTATTATATGTCATTGTGCAAATAGTGATGAAAAATAGAATGAATCTTTGATTATTCCGCAGTATTGGTCTTTTCCTGATCCACATCTTTGTGAAAATATTGTGTTGCTCCGTAAGTTTTCTTATGTTGAGCATGGCCAATTGTATCAATCATTTCCTTTGTGGTTAATTCAATTGAGATTTTTGGATACAAATTCATGTTTCATGTGATTTGATTATGTCCAAAGAAATCCTTCTTTTCTTGTAAAAGTAAGGTCGCTCTTGTTGTTATTTCGGGAATGACATTTTATGGGGGAGAGTTCTTTTTTGAACTTGTGCTTCATTGTTAAATATTTGTGAGGGAGTGCGGCTGTGGAATATTGTAGGAGTTTTCTTGTATCTTTATGAACTCCTTGATGAATGCATTTAGTTTCGACTATATGATTGCATCTAACAAATTTGATATGTTCTCTTTTTTTCATGAAGTATCTCTATGGAAATTTCATTAGGATCCCACTAGTTCTCTTGCCTTTTCTAATTTATATTGACAAAAAGGGGGAGAATTAATGTGTAGTACATACTACAAATACATATGGTTTACGGATCATTATGTAAGGGGGTGGTTTCCATTGTGAGATGAAGTATTGACTAAGAGGGAACAATACATATCACCATAGTATTGTTGTTAAAGTTGTGGTACAATTGAACTTTGATGTTGTGTAATAATACTATGATATTGTATAACAATGATTGAGAGAAACTATTTTCTCATTGCTATTTCTAAGGATCTTCAACAACTATGATGATGAGTGGAACACGTTCAGAATCACTGGAGTACTTGGAATTGACGAAGATTCCGAGTAATGTTGGAGAACCAAGGAGATCAAGCATTGGGATGAGAAGCTACAAACTTTTTTTTACATTGTAATACATATGTATTGATAGTTTTATCACTAAAATTGACAAAGAGGGAGATTTTTAGAGCACTGCTCGGTCGAACTCGCAAGCGTTGCTATCTTAAGCATGTTTGTCAAGTTTAATGATCAAAACTATAAGTCTTGATTTCTAGTCTACATATAGTGATGTCTCGAACTAGGATAAATTGTGCAGTTGAGATTTAGACTTCACGGCGTTCATCAATTGAAGACGAAGAACTACTAAGGAGAGCTTGTGGAACTTCATCAACAAAAGGTACTTGGAGACTGAAACTCTTCTATCACTCAGAAAGTCTATTTGTACTCTATCTCCTTCTTGAGACAAAAATACTATTACTATATAGTATTCGATTTATGCACATTTGATATTTCGAGTTGAGTTTAACTCGCTTACATATTTCTCGAAATATGTGTTGGTAAGCTTTCGCTTTAACCAAGTTCATCTTATATTCTTGACGAAAGTCAAAAGCTGATCATGTGAAAATCGCATGATAACATCTTACATGATTTGTGTGAGACGGTCATTTGATGTAGACTCGGAATGTTTCGTATTGATCATTCGATCACTTGAAAATTGCTTTGAAGCAAATAGTTTGTGTGAGACAACTATTGTCGTCTTCTAAGAATGTTTCAATGATTGAATTGGAGTTTAGAACATTAACCTTAATTGGATTATAGAAAAAGTATGCGTACTTGCATATATGTTGATCCAAGACCGGTGTAGTATGCATACCCATAGGCATACTGGCGAACTCAGTTGAAGTCCGGGAGCCTTGGTATGCGTACCCGTACGCATACTGGTGAACTCAGTTAAAGTCCGGGACTTTGGTATGCGTACCCGTACGAGTACTGATTTCAACTGAAGTTTGGATGTGTGACAGTATGAGTACCCGTTTGCATACTGTCGAACACAATCCAAGTCCGGGTACTTAGGTATGCGTACACGTTTCCATACTTGAGTGAGTTATGTTCTAAAATCGGTTATGTCATGAGCCAATACACTAATATAATAAGGAATGCAATCTTTTGCAAACCGTGGCTATAATGTTCATGAATCGATTCGAGTGAATCAAACCTATTTTGTTTCAATTGTGTCTTATATGCTTCTATGAGAATATGAACAATTGAACAACTCTATAACTAGTTTCATTTGAGTTATTTGAACTAGTTATGGTTAATATGAATAAGGTTGTTATGAAAGTATTCATATGGATAACTTCGGTTAACTATTGTCGAGCCAACAAGGTGTACACGTTTAGGTACGGTTACTCATATCTAAATAAGGTTACATTTCATTTGTTTATAACAAGCTAAGTTCGATCTAACAGTTGAAAGATATTAGCTTGAGTCTAATCAGGTTTTCATCTAATGGTGAATATTGAATGCTTTGTTACCAAGGTAACATTTATTGCAAACCCTGATTTGAAAACTATATAAGGGAGAACTCTAGCAACTGGGAAACCTAATCCCCACACCTGTTGTGTGATACTAATTGCGAATAGTCACTAGAGTCGATTCTCCTTTAACCTTAGTTTTTTTTTTCAAAACCATGTAGGCTAACGACTTGAAGACTTCATTGGGATTGTGAAGCCAGACCCAACTATTTTCTCTGTCATTGCATATTCTGATGTTGCCCTGTTCTATCGTATTGAGTACTATCTTCTCTAAGATTTGCTCGAGATTGATCTCCGATAGGCAAGATAAAACGAAGTCACAAACATCTTCGTCTCATCGTTTGTGATTCCAAAATATCTTGTTTCGCTTCCATACGATTAAGATTATTGTGAGGTGATTAATAATACTAGGTTTTTCTTCAGGAATATAAGTCTGGTTTATCAATGCACCTTTTATCTAAAGACGGAAGAAAACTTATAGGTATTTTTGCGGGAGACAGATTTATCTATCTCAATAAACTTTTATGTGTGTGATGTAGTTTTACAGTGATAAGTAGGGAATTCCTCTAGGATTGGGTAGTGGTTGATTGGGGGACTTTCCCTTGTGCGAGACAGCTATTGTCGTCTTCTAAGAATGTCTCAATGATTGAAGTGGAGTTTAGAACACTTACCTTAATTGGATTATAGATGTAGTATGCGTACTTGCATATACGTTGATCCAAGACCGGTGTAATATGCGTACCCGTAGGCATACTGGCGAACTCAGTTGAAGTCCGGGAGCCTTGGTATGCGTACCCGTACGCATACTGGCGAACTCAGTTAAAGTCCAAGAACTTTGGTATGCGTACCCGTACGCGTACTGATTTCAACTGAAGTTTGGATGTGTGACAATATGAGTACCCGTTTGCGTACTGTCGAACACAATCCAAGTTCGGGTACTTAGGTATGCGTACACGTTTGCATACTTGAGTGAGTTATGTTCTAAAATCGGTTATGTCATGAGCCAATATACTAATAAAATAAGGAATGCAATCTTTTGCAAACCGTGGCTATAATGTTCATGAATCGATTCGAGTGAATCAAACCGATTTTGTTTCAAGTGTGTCTTATATACTTCTATGAGAATATGAACAATTGAACAACTCTAGAACTAGTTTCATTTGAGTTATTTGAACTAGTTATGGTTAAGATGAATAAGGTTGTTATGAAAGTGTTCATATGGATAACTTCGGTTAACTATTGTTGAGCCAACAAGGTGTACACGTTTAGGTACAGTTACTCATATCTAAATGAGGGTACATTTCATTTGTGTGTAACAAGCTAAGTTCGATCTAACAGTTGAAAGATATTAGCTCGAGTCTAATCAGGTTTTCATCTAACGACGAATATTGAATGCTTTGTTAGCAAGGTAACATTTATTGTCAAACCCTGATTTGAAAACTATATAAGGGAGAACTCTAGCAACTGGGAAACCTAATCCCCACACTCTTGTATGATACTAATTGCGACTAGTCACTAGAGTCGATTCTCCTTTAACCTTAGGTTTTTTTTCAAAACCATGTAGGCTAACGACTTGAAGACTTCATTGGGATTGTGAAGCCAGACCCAACTATTTTCTCTGTAGTTGCGTGTTCTGATCTTGCCCTATTCTATCGTATTGAGTACCATCTTCTCTAAGATTTGCTCGATATTGATCTCCGATAGGCAAGATAAAACGAAGTCACAAACATCTTCGTCTCATCGGTTGTGATTCCACAATATCTTGTTTCGCTTCCATGCGATTAAAATTATTGTGAGGTGATTAATAGTACTAGGTTTTTCTTCAGGAATATAAGTCTGGCTTATCAATTGGTTCATGTGCACCTTTTATCTAAAGACAGAAGAAAACTTATAGGTATTTATGTGGGAGACAAATTTATCTATCTCAATAGACTTTTATGTGTGTGATGTAGTTTTTACAATGATAAGTAGGGAATTTGATTCTCGGACTTGGGAAGTTATTGATTTTATACTTAATAAAAGAAAATACTAAAACTAGCAAAAATATGTAAACAAAGGTAACAAGATTAAGAGTTACTAGGACCCAGGATTCCACCAATTTACGTATCAATGCGGTTCAAAAATCAGGTCTAGATAATTATAGCTCCTATGATGAAGATTTATTGACTCTGTTACTTTGCCTAAAGTAGACTTTTAAAATATTAATTGTAAATCTTAAGCATGCTTATCAAAAAGAACTAACTCTAATCATAAACCATCAAATGAAATAACAACTAATTAAGAAAAATCATGAATCAACTTATTTCAATGTAAAAAGTCATTAAAAAAATTAATTTATTTACCACAGTGACGGAAAATAGCTTCCTCCATTGTCCCAGTGATGGGTTTAGCTCCACATGGTGAAAACACACCCAAAATATTTATTTATAGCTCAAAAGTGTGTTTACAATGGTGAAAAGAGAGAAGAATACTGAAAACAGAAAACTGCAACGTTTATAAGCATTTCGAACTAAATGGATTACATTGTAGCAAGAACGACAGTTCTATCTTGTAGCAGATTTCGCGACTGTTTTTTGCAGGCGTTTGTTCTTCAGTTTCTTCTTCACACTCAGCAGCAGGGAAGTTTCCTGCAACTTTGATTCTTTCTCTCTGTTACCTTCTAAACTAACCCCTCACACTCGATAACCCCTCAATGACTTCCAAGCATCCATTTTATACCCAACAACATCATAAAATCTTTGTAATAATTACGAATAATCCTCCCAAATATTCACAACAAATACATTAACCCGAGAATATTTTCTTTCTTTTCTTTTCGTTTCCATGCGTTTCGCAGCTGCTAAATATCTTTACTTATCTCCTTCGTTCTCTAACTGGTGGCCCAATTCTTCCAAACACATGTACTGTACGTTTACAGCTCATGTAAACTCGGGAAATAACTCGAGTTACTCTCGTGGTCTGCTGATAAGAAAATCCACGTAATCCAATCATGTGTCTTTAGTCCTGAATCACCTACCAGTCATGTTTAGCTCGAAACAGGCTCGAACCAACTCACTCCCATGATTATCTCCGGTTAAAACTCTTGCAGAAAGCACCATTCTTCTATTGAACTACCACCTCTCCTGTTTGGCGTTAACCGGATTATCCAGCCAATTATGGTTGAATCCAAGACCATTACCAGCTCTGTTTAGTCGTTTAGAGTAAACCCAATTAGTTTCAGCGCTTTAGTCTCCCTCTAACAACTCGAATTCTCAAACCCTAATTCTGGTCCGTGAAACTCAATTATTCCCGCCAATTTCAGATTCAAACGAGGAAGAAGATGGATGCCCCTTATCCGAGTCTGGTGTGCCAATAGAAATTAGGGTGTACCTTAGTAATTTGGGTGTCCCTTATCCGTTTTAGGGTTACTTTAGCAAATTCCTTGGGTGTTTTTAACAAGTTTTCAGGGGTATTTTCAACACATTCTGAGGGTGCCTCCGACGCATTTATGGGGTTCCTTTAGTAATTTTCTCCGGAGGTCCAAATAACAACTTTTCGAGCCAATTTCGCCATAAGAATTTATTTCTCCAAAAACACCTACAAATACATAAAATAGAAAAATAAGCACAAAACCGAGTACTAACATTACAGAGAATTGAGAACAAAATAGACACATAAATGCGTCTATCAGTGTGAGACAGATTTGTTTATCAAGTGTTCGACTTTGGGTCGTAGCAACTCTTAGTTGTGGGTGAGATCAGCTAAGGGAATCAAGTGCGTAGAATCCTGCTGGGGTTCAGAGACGTAAGGAGCGCAACTGTACCTTGATCAGTGTGAGATTGATCAGGGCTCAACTACATTCTAGTCCGAAGTTCATTGGTAGTAGGCTAGTGTATGTAGCGGCTTAATACAGTGTGGTGTTCAAAGATGGACTAGGTCCCAAGGTTTTTATGCATTTTCTGTTTCCTCGTTAACAAAATTTCTGGTGTCTGTGTTATTTCTTTTCCGCATTATGTTTTTTTATATAATAAAAATATCACAGGTTGTGCGTTAAGTTCAATCAGTTCTTGAATCCGGCCTTTTGGTTGTTGATTGAATTGATTGACACTTGGATATTGGTTTGTGATACCGTCCAAGTTATTTCTCTTATTCAATCAGGCTCATAAATTCCTATTTGTTTGATTGCGGATTGGATTGAGAAATTGAGATATAAACTCTTTGATATACTTTTCTAAAAATTGAGCATGACTGTCTAGTTGATTCTCTTGAAAGTATATTGGAGTTTGTCCATACAGATTGCTAAGCGAAATATTGGGTGTGGTTGTTAGACCCCCACTTTTTCAAATATGTAAGAATTACAGCTAAAGCAAGTATGGAATGGACACTAAAATCATGTAAATGATGCACTTATCACAGGTCGGAAAAGGATATTCCTCAATTATGCAGGGAAAACAGTTCTGATTAAACATGTGCTCAGGCTAATTCCTCCGTATTACATGGCCACGTCATTACTCCCAAAGGCTGTCATTGCAAGACTGGACAAAATTATCCGAAACTTCTGGTGCCATACTCACAACACAAAAAAGACTCATTTTATAAACTAGAACATAATTTTAGATAATAAGGAGAATGATGGTCTAGGAATAAGGTCATTATCTCAACTAAATAGCGCTCAAATCGCAAAGTTATTGTGGCAAATCCTTGAAGACCAGAAGTGTGTATGGGGTGCAATTATGAAAGCCAAATATTTAAAGGATAAATCTTTTTGGGAAGCTATAGTAAATTCGAGAAGTTTTTTTACGTGGAAAGCAATAATAGAATGCAGAGAAGACTTGAAGGATGAATGCATCTAGAATGTTGGAAATGGTGATATAATTCTTATAACCAAAGATCTGTGGTTGAATAATCACCACAATCATAGACTGAAATTGAAAGAAAATACTTTTTTGGGGAAATTTTAAATTTCATAGTTTATACTGCAAGGCCAAACCATACAGAATACTGAACTCATATACCAGCTATTTCCATACTATTCAGTATCACATATGTTGAGAATATATTTACCAGAAGTAGAAGAAGCTACTGAATACCATCTCATCTAGAAACCACAACTGAATGATACATTTTCTGTAAATCTTTCATAAAGTACCTGAAACAAAAACAACAAAGCTCATCTACTCGATACCTTTCCACGAGAACTTTCTAGAATATCAACGATGTTGCACCCAAAAACCTCATCTTAATATGGAGAGTATGGCATAAAGGATTAGCTATTTTAAAAACTCTATGAAAGTTTGTTAAAGGTATCAACAAAACCTGTAGACTCTGCAATATGGCAGTTGAAGACCTTGAACATATATTATATCACTGTGTTGTAACTGTCACCATGTTAGAGCACTGCTCGGTCGAACTCGCAATCGTTGCTATCTCAGGCTTGTTTGTCAAGTTTAGTGATCAAAACTATAATTCTTGATTTCTAGTCAACTTATAGCGATGTCTCAGACTTGATAGATTATGTAGTTGAGATTTAGACTTCACGACGTTCATCAATTGAAGACGAAGAACTACTAAGGATAGCTTGTGGAACTTCATCAACAAAAGGTATGCGGAGACTGAAACTCATATATCACTCGGAAAGTCTATTTCTACTCTATCTCCTATTTTACAGAAAATTCGTATAACTATATAATATTCGATTTATACACATTTGATATTTCGAGCTGAGTTTAACTCGCTTACATATTTCTCGAAATATATGTTGGTAAGCTTTCTCTTTAACCAAGTTCATCTTATATTCTTGACGAAAGTCAAAAGATGATCATGTGAAAATCGCATGGTAACATCTTACATGAATTGTGTGAGACAGTCATTTGATGTAGACTCGGAATGTTTTGTATTGATCATTCGATCACTTGAAAATTGCTTTGAAGCTAATAGTTTGAGACATCTATTTTCGTATTCTAAGAATGTTTCAATAGTTGAAATGGAGTTTAGTATACTTAACCTTAATTAGATTATATACATATTACACGACTTGCATATATGTTGATCCAAGACCGGTGTAGTATGCATACCCGTATGCGTACTAGCAAGGTCAATTGAATTCCGGGAACTTTGGTATGCGTACCCGTACACGTACCGATTTCAACTAAAGTTTAGATGTGTGACAGTATGCATACACGTTTGCGTACTGTCGAACAAAGTCCAAGTCCGGCTACTTAGGTATGCGTACCCGTTTGCATACTTGAGTGAGTTATGTTCTGAAACCGGTTATGTCATGAACCAATACATTAACATAATAAGGAATGCAATCTTTTGGAAACCGTGGCTATAATGTTCATGAATCTATTCGAATGAATCAAACCGATTGTGTCTTGTATACTTCTATGAGAATATAAACAATTGAACAACTCTAGAACTAGTTTCATTCGAGTCATTTGAACTAGTTGTGGTTAAGATGAATAAGGTTGATATGAAAGTGTTCATATGGATAACTTCGATTAACTATTGTTGAGCCAATAAGGTGTACACGTTTAGGTACGGTTACTTATATCTAAATTAAGGTACATTTCATTTGTGTGTAACAGGCTAAGTTCGATCTAACAGTTGAAAGATATTAGCTTTAGTCTAATCAGGTTTTCATTTGACGGTGAATGTTGAATACTTTGTTACCAAGGTAACATTGATTGCAAACCCTGATTTGAAAACTATACAAAGGAGAACTCTAGCAATCGGGGAACCTAATCCCCACACCTCATGTGTGATATTAGTTGCGACTAGAGTTGATTCTCCTTTAATCTTAGGTTTTTTTCCAAAACCCTGTAGGTTAACGACTTGAAGACTTCATTGGGATTTAGAAGCAAGACCCAACTATTTTCTCTGTAGTTGCATGTTCTAATCTTCCTTGTTTCTATCATATTGAGTATTATCTTCTCTAAGATTTGCTTGAGATTTAATCTCCGATAGGGAAGATAAAAAGTAGTTACAAACATCTTCGTCTCATTGTTTGTGATCCGACAATATCTTGTTTCCCTTACATACGATTAAGATTATTGTGAGGTGGTTGATAATACTAGGCTGCTTTTCGGGAATATGAGTTCGGTTTATCAATTGGTTCATGTGCACCTTGATTTATCAAAAGACAGAATAAAACTCATAGGTATTTCTGTGGGAGACAGATTTATCTATGTCAATATACTTTTATGTGTGAGGCAAATTTGTCTATTAAGTCTTCTACTTTGAGTCGTAGCAACTATTAGTCGTGGGTGAGATCAACTAAGGGAATCGAGTGCATAGAATCCTGCTGGGGTTCAGAGACGTAAGGAGCGCAACTGTACCTTGATCAGTGTGAGACTGATTAGGGCTCAACTACATTCCAGCCGGAATTTCATTGGTAGTAGGCTAGTGTCTGTAGCGGCTTAATATAGTGTGGTGTTCAAAGCTGGACTAGGTCCCGGGATTTTTATGCATTTGCGGTTTCCTCGTTAACAAAATTTCTGGTGTCTGTGTTATTTATTTTCCATATTATATTTGTTTATATAATTGAAATATCAAATGTTGTGCGTTAAGATCAATTAGTTCTTGAATCCGGCCTTTGGGTTGTTGATCGAATTGATTGGCACTTGAATATTGGTTTATGACACCGTCCAAGTTATTTCTCTTATTCAATCGGGGACGCAAATTCCTATTTGTTTGATTTCGGATTGAATTAAGAAATTGATATATAAACTCTTGATATACTTTTCTAAAGATTGAGTCTGACTGTCTAGTTGATTCTCTTAAAAGTATATTGGAGTTTGTCCATACAGATTGCTAAGCGAAACATTGGGTGTGGTTGTTAGACCCCCGCTTTTTCACACCACATTTTTTTGGTTCCCCTTTAGGTTGGAGAACATAAACATACCAAGGGGTGAGTTGTAGATAAGTAATTGCTAGCTGGTTAGTGGAGAAGGGGTCCTATGAGGTATTTAAGGTAGGTAGTTGTGTGTTATGGCCATTATGGAAAAACAGGAATGTTAGAGTTTCCAATAACAAGAACCGTTGTATTCAAAGCATTATCAAAGATTTTGTCTACTGGTTCAATTATGCTACCTCATGGCTCACAGTGGAAAAACAACATACCCTAACTAAGCAACCCATAAGATTGTTACTTCAATGGAATATGGCGGAAGTTAACTGGATAAAACTCAATGTGGATGGTGCTTTCGACAACTACAAGGCAGGATGGGTATTCATTGCTAGATATCATAACATAAATTATAAACTCTTTACAACACGTGTCGAGCCCTGGTGATTGAAAAATAAAATGTGCCTTCTCTCGCAGTTTTTTTTTCCTTTTTTGACAAACACTAATTTTAAGATACAATACGCCTTCTCTTACGTGTTTTTTTTTTTTTTTGACAATGTCTTATGTTAGTATATGCATATTTTTTTTTGAACAATAAGGAACATGAAATCCCCAAATTTTATTGATAATTATATATAATTACATAATACTGTATTCAATTACATCCATAAATCAAAATACATTACTAGTACAATAATCTTGTGCAGAAAAAAACCGAAAACGAAATTCTACACCAAATATATGTAAACCGGCACGAGAATCGAAATCTTCTAATGGTTTATAACTATTTTGTTGGATACTCTCCAAGAAGTTACAATGCTTCCATAAAAGAAGTAATATGCTCAAATTCCACGTCGAATTTTGTAATCTCTGATCATCACATGCGTAATTGGTTGAATGAAATATTTAACGAAATCGAAGGCTCTCCTGAAGGTATGAAAACCGTAATTGCATACATTAGCCTTACGTATGAGAACTAAAATATATAATACAAACACATTAATAATTGATATAGTGTACATTTATTTATTCAAAACATAAAAAAAAACTAAACTACTCTCATCCAAGTCTTAACAAAATCAAGATCCGGGTAGAAATGGGAAAGTAATTTTAGGAAAAAATGAATGTAGAAGATCAAGATAACTGATTTTTGGATGAACATAACTACCTAGTGAGATAATATAATTGCAGAACTTTTTAATGAGAGAGAGTTGCTTTGTTTTGGGAGGTTCATCAAAATGTTATTTGATCCAGATTTTATGTTTTTTTTTTTCTGAAAAAGTTTATCAGTGAAACAAATTGGATGTTAGTTGTTGTGTTTGGTCTTTAATTTCCTTTCCTTTTCTTTTATTTAAGGAAGGGAATAGGCTTACGGCACCCCCTGTTTGAAATCAGGGATCCATAGAGATAAGTTGAATGAGTTTCCAGGACTTCTTGGAGCAAGTATTGTTATGAAAATGGGATGTTCGCGACAAACTAGCTGCTCGTTATGTTCCTCTAGAAGTTTTGGATGGTCTTCAATATAATCATATTCTTAAATACTCCGGGAGTGGAAGTTTCAATAACAATATATACCACATTTTCACTATCACTTGATGAACTTACCAGTGGACTACAAGAAATGGTGGTGTTTATGCGAATTTGGATGGTGGAGGGTATCCCTACCTATTAATTGAAGTGATGAAACTCATACTAAGGTAATTTTTTCTTTTCTCTCTTAAATCTTTTTGTCTTTATACAATTAATTGTAGTTAGTTTTGATCACGTTACAACCTGAATCCCAATTTCTTTCTTGAAACAAATTTTATGTATTATAATCGTATGCTTCATATCAGACATGAAGACAATGATGCTATCAGAGACATCATTTATCGGATTTATGAAAACCAACATCAACACTAATATTATCAAAAGTAAAACTGACAAAAAAAAAAAAAAAAAGACTAGTATGAAAATTTCATAAAGGCTTTTATTTGCTTTTTTGTTACCAACTGAAAAGTTGTTATCAAGACCCATGTATACAAATTATGGATATCAAGATCAATATCAAACACCCATTATAAATCATACTTTCCCTTAATTAATTATTGTAATTAATTCTTCTTTATATAATCATAACTACAGATCAGTTGAAAAAGCTTTGAAAAAACTGAAGAGAGGTTTCTTCCATGGTGATGTTAAGCCACGCATTATTGTGTTCATACTTATTCATCAAGATGAATTATCTTCAGTGGAATTAATAGCAGTTACTTATGTAGGTGACAATGACCACCAATCACAGTAGGGGCAAGGTGGTTATCTTAGTTTATTATGTAGTAAATAATTTATAGTTCTCCAAATCAATTAATAAGTACTTTTTTTTTTGTAATATTGTACAATATTAATAAATAAAAATATGTTTTTATTTTATTAATAAAATAAAAATATGGTTGTTTTGGTGAAGATACTTTGTGTTTTTTCAAGCGTTCAAAGAATTGTTTAGTTAGCAACGACGCCAGTAGTGGTTTGGGTAGTTTTATTTTTCATCAATTAGGCATTACTATTCAGAAAAGAGTTGGAGCCCAGCTTGTGACTAGGTTACCAATCAAAAGCTCTGTATGATTATTTTAATTTTTGGTATAATTTATTTTGACAGTCTAATTATAATATTAGTGAAATGGAAAATAAAAATAAAAATAAAAACTACAATGATTTGGTTGGTAAATTCTATGCTTCATAATCAAACTCGTATACAACTAGGTGGTGGTGGTGGGTCACTGATAATCCTTTCTTCCGTTACTTCCTTCTTTTATTTTTTCTTTTAATTTACTTGATGCTTTTAAATAGCAATAATGGATTCTGCTTAAACAACTCAGCAAATCCATCTAATTAAAACTCACCATTTTTTTTCTTTTTTTTTTTTGCAATATTCTAATAGTTGTACAAATGGAATAAATTGTTTACCCATTCTCAAAACATCTCATCGGCGACATTAAAATGATTTATTCTTCATTTCTGACTAAGATCAATAAATTTAGTTTTCATAATTGGTAATGGGATCTATGGTGCCGATAAAAGATATATGAGAAAATCAAGATAAAGAAATGAATAAAAGATAAAGAACAATTACAATTAGTTTTTGGAGTGAGGAAAAAGGTTTTAAAAATGGTCCGCTTATATTTTAATTACTTTCACTATAACTATGATCAAAAGAAAGATAGGAAGAAGACGAGACTTGAGATATTTGTCACAAGTGTTTTCATCTCATGTAGGGTCCACGTTAGTATATGCATTGAGATACAGAAAAAAAAAGTGCAAAAATCATAAGAATTTCCTTGATTAAGGTATACCCGGATTAATTGGGGTATGCCCAATTTTGAATGAACTCAGATAAAGGGCTAATGGAGTGCCAAAATTGGTAAAATTACAAAACTATCCTTATCCATTATAATTAAAATTTAACCTAATTCATCTTCTCATTTCATTTCAATTCCATCTAATCTTCTCCTCTTCCCTCTTATCCTCTGCCATACCGACCAATTGGTCACCCACCTTTATCAAAAAAGTCTAACAACTTGTATGTGCAAAAATTTCATCGTATGATTAATCTTCAACCATGAAGCCGCTTGTGCAAAAAATATTTGAAAACCTAATAGTGATGACTCTGGAATTGGAAAACCTATTTAATGCAAATCGAAGAAAAATCAGTTGATGAAGAAGAAATTTCTGAAACTGCCGAAACTGAAGAAATGTGAGAAAGTAAGTTATTATTATATTAATTCATCCAAGTACTTCATGTTTATGAATTATCGTTGTCTTCATAATTTTAATATCATGACGAAATTTCATCTCTGGAAGTGACATTTATAGGGTCGCCACGATATTCAACCTAACATCTTAACGACTAGGGATGTTGCTTAGTCGTCAGTGTTTGAAATTCCTAACATGCCGACTAATGTCGTGCAAAGCTTGTTTTTTATGTGTTTCATTTTGTTAGTAGTTAGTATGTTATTTGAATAGTACTCTGCCGACTATGTAGTAGCCACAATTTTGTATACCATGCCGACTATCAGCTGACTAAAATCAAGTTTCCTTGTGTACCATTTTTTTATTCATCATTATTGTTTTTTCCCTCTAAGGTGGCGACTAAGTTTTGGTCGTCAAATAATATTATTGTCGTCCCTGACGACTAAGCGCATTTGTTAATTTAGTTGTTTCCCTGTTCAAATGTTGACCATAAAGACTAATTGAAATGTATTTCCATTGTTATTGTTTGGGCTACAAAAGGTAAAGCAAGGAAAAAAATATGCTACTCATCCTTTAAGACCTCCTCGCGTAGGCGGCAAACTCTTGATTGCAATACATCGAGGGGACTCTGTGGAGCCGAGAACGCTTAGGATCCGTGAATGGTAAGAGACTCAACCACCACCTGAACCGAGTGATTTAAATGAAACTCCCGATGAAGACCGACAAATGCCACACGGTAGAATAGGTAATGATGATGGTGATTAAGGAACTTTGGATGCTAGAGGAGGTATGGATGATGATGTTAAAGGTATCCAACCTTCTAGAGGAGGTAATGATGATGATGATTACAATGATGATGATCAACCTGATAGACAAGGTGAAATTGTTAAAGAAGATGATGAACAAGAAGAAGATGGAGAAGGTAAAAAACAAGAAATCGTGGTTCTTATTGAACAAGTACCAAAAGCTGCAATGACAAAAAGAAGGTTATTAATGAACCTATTGATTCCCACATGACGGCCCATCACTTGAATAAGAAACCGAAAGAATGTGAGGAGCCCATCCTAGTGATGGACACATTTATATGTCTAATATGATCTCAATTGTATATATTGTTAGTGCTCAATTTCGTATTTATTACGGCTTTTTATGTCTTTGTAGGTGTTGTTGGAGAAATAAGCTTTTGCGGGAAAATTGGCTCGAAAAGTGGTATTTGCGCTCGTGGGAGAAAATTACTATTCGGACTCACAATTTGGATAAGGGGCACCTTAATTACTAAGGGACACCCACTTACTATTTAAACCCCAGGGCACCCCAATGCTAAAGACACCCATGCTTTGGTTATGGGAACTCCACCCTAACTTTCATACGCACGGAAAATGGCGGGAATTTGTTTGGTTTCTGCTTGAACTTCTGAAGTTGGACTCGACCGAGATTATTGTGTATTTCTTTATGGGAATGATATGGTACTACCCTGGTTCATCAAAACAGAGATGATAGTAGGTTAAGATTCGTAAAAAAAGAAGTTTATCGCTATTACAGGGAAGAAGCAAGCTACGGGATTTTGGAGTTAGTTACAGAAGTTACGTGACAGAAAAGGGAAAGAATATCTTCCCTGCGATTCGAGTATTTCTTGAAGAGTTTGGTTTAAATCAAAAAGATGCGTCACTTTGGAGATAAAACAAGGAGAGGAATTGTTTACGGGAACTTGGTTGAATATTTGGACAGTACGGACAAGGGAAAGAATAGACTCCGTTCGATCGTATCCTATACTGGGAAGAGTTTACAACTATAGAGATTCCAGGGACGTTGGATTATACTCAGAAGAGGCGTGAAGAAACTATAACTCCGGTGACTTGCCGTGGAGGAAAGGAGAAGAGATTTTCCGGATTTATTGGTATTGTGGTGTATATATATCCTGGCTTTGAGTAACAGAAGGGAATCGAGAGTTTGGGGGTGAAGCAGAGGAGACGTCGGAGCTGCAGGAGAAGTTGCAGAGTATCTTCTCTGCTGGTGAAGAAGAAGACGAGCTGAAGAACATAGGACCGTGACCTATACTTTGAGACTCAATAGCTTTGTAACAATTTTTCCAACAATTTTCTGAGTTCGCAACAGTTCTGTTAGGGTTCTCTGTAACAGTGGGTTCTGTAACAATTATAACTGTTACAAACACACTGCTTCAATAAAACACCTTTTTGAGCTATGGATTATTATTTTGAGCGTGTTTTCACCATGAAGAGCTAAAACCCAACACTGGGATGACGGAGGAAGCCATTCTCTACGCCTGTGGTAAATCTATTTAATTCCTTTATGACTTTTACACTATTTTAAATTGATTCATGATTTTTCTTAATTGATTGTGATTTTGTTTGATGGCGTATGCTTGGTCTTAGTATTTTTGATACGTCATGCTTGTGATCTACAATCAATCTTTTATAAAATCTACCTTGGAAAAGAATAAAGAGTCAATATTTATTATGTTATGAGCTATAATTGTCTGGAATCGATAGTTGAACCACATGAATATGAGAATTGGTGGAATCTTGACTCTCAGTACCTCTCGATATTTGTGACATCTTTTGTATATATTTGTTAGTATTAAGTATGAAATCAAATCTTTACAAATCTTTGAACGAACTTTATTTACCACTTGAAAAACTACATCAATTTTTGGCGCCGTCGACGCGGATTTGTATTAGGTTTTAGGTTTTAGATTTATTTTATTTCTTTTAGAATTTTTGTTCTCTTTTACGCCTTTGGTACTTTTCGATTCTTTTCAGATTGGAGCGAAGCTACAAGGAAAGAAAAAAGTACTATAAAAGGAAAGCATCGCCAAAGAAGGAAAGAAGAGAGGAATACGAAAGGAGTGAAGAAGAATATTTTGTATATAGTTATTTTGTTTTATTTTTAGAAACTGTAAATATGGTTTTAGTTTTTGTAATTTTTCTTTTTATTTTTGGACACTTTTTGGACTTTATTTTTGGACTAGACATTATTTTTTAAAACCCTAAGGAAGGGTTGGTTTAAATAAAAAATTGTTTGCAGGGAAGAACGACAGTTACGATACTGTCTCGGCCCCTCGGGTTCGTGCACTGACATCGGAGTCGATGGCCTAAGTCGACTTCAACGGTTCATCGCCCGTCTGGTACGGGAGGTAAGATTCTATCCAACCACGAATCCCATGTCAGTGGGTTTTATTTTGTGTGACAACTCAACCCCTGCAATAGAATGTCGAACTGGTATTACAAGAGCCAATACAACGAATATCCGACTGAGTTTCAAAATGGACGTTACTACTTTGACCATAATGTGAATAGTGGTTGGGAACATCAACCTTTTCAAGGTTATGGCTCATACCTTGATGAGCCCAATTACTATCCACACACGCACCGGTCATACGAGCAAAATTCTTATATTTCTCCTTTAGAAGAGTCCCTCAGGAAATTAGAGGAGTCGACACGTAAGTTAGATGAGATGAATAACTTAGTTTATGACGAAATAGAACTTTCTATAGAGGAATCCTTCAAGCTGATAGCTGAGACGAACGAAAGAATTGCTCGAAATAATCATAATTTCCAATACAGTGTTTCCAATAATACCCTTGAAACTGAGGATAGTAATTTTCATAATCAAGATGACGAGGATAAAATTAGTAACACTACTTGTTTAGATGAGGTTCAACCATTTTCATGTTATTATAATGATGATTATGATGAGGATAGTGTTGAAGAATAATTTGAAATAAGTAGGCATAGCGATCAGGAATTTGTTACTCCAATTGAGCTTAATAATAATATTATTTCTAGTTCAAATCCAAATAATTTTAATAATTATTCACCTATTCAAAAGGACGAGGATTTAACTAGAGATACTCCCGTTTTAGACGATGTAGTATTTCCTTTTGATTACGAAGCTAATAATGGTTTAGAGGAACGAGTTTTTTCTGAGAATATTGTTTTAGAGTCTAGCGATTTAGAAACATTAGTCTTAGACAAAGAAAGTGAATTCGTAGAGATGAGTGAGGATGAACCATACTTAGAAGAATCAATTGATCATTTTCAGGAATCTAATGACCTTTTAATTAGGGAAGTTGTGACTAGTCTTTCTAGAGACACTGAAAACTCTAAGTTTGGGGGTGATTATCATTCTCCATGTGCTTTAACTATTAGAAAGGTCCCTCACTTGGGACTTGACATATGGGCCTCAACCATTTTACAAGATTATCTTCATACACGTTTTCCTGAACCTAGTGATGTCCATAAGGAAGTTCAGTTGTTAGAAACCCATCCTCTGGTTGATGTGGTTTACCCAGGCTATGATATCAAGATCGACTTTGTTTTCCCACCAAATATTTTTCAACCAATTGTGGGAACGTATAAATTTCAGATGTGTCAATTATTTAGTTTTGAGACTAAACCTAATTACTTTAAGAGATTAGGGTTGATACATTTGCTTAAGATTGACCACCAGTTTCATCGTGGTCGATTGTGTGAGTCAAAACTGATTGATTTTAAGGATCCTCAATTATTCAGATTATTATTATGTGCTTCTAAGTTTTTACTTGAGTTTTTCCAGACTCTAATACCTGAACCGGATCTTAGCTTTGAGGAATTCCAACACATGAAAATATTTTATTTGGACCCAGTTATAGAACCTGAACCTGAACCACAACTATATGTAGTTGTCTTAAACAAGAAACTAGACAAGGATGTGTTTTATTTGCTTATTTTCTTGACAGGTTGCAGATTCCTTTTATTTGTGATAGCTCTATTTGGTTTTGATGACCCACAGAAATTTCGGCTATTAGTTTATGATTCCATGAGGTGACTAATCATCTATTAGTCTGGCTGAAGACGTTAAACTTAGCACTTCTTGGGAGGTAACCCAATATTCATGCGGCACGGTAATATCTTTCCTTATCTCTTTTGCTTCAAATGGTAACAATTTCTCCTTGTTCATGCTTTTAATTTTATCTTTAGAACATTGAGGACAATGTTAGATTTAAGTTTGGGGGTACGGGAGAAACTTTTTAGTTACAGTATGAATAAATAAACTCCAGAGCTTAGAAATTTATGCCTATTGAGGATTGCACTAACTAATCTAAGTGGATGGAAGCATTTTGATCGTAGGAGTAGAGGAACCAATCTGATTAGATGGCAACATCTAAAGAGTCTATTCATAAAATCACAGAGCTCAGGTGTTAGAAATAACATGGTAGTTTCGCCATATCTAGTTGAGTCCATTTCACTTCTGTTTTTATTATTCTTTTTAAATATGTTTCTAAGTGATTTGGTGGGGCTCACGATTCAAGTTGTTACCAATGCTAGGGTGAACTAGAGTGATTGAGATACCATGAAAAAAAAAGTTGAAAAAAAAAAGAAAAAAAGAAGAGAAATTGAGACCAGACCATTTGACCAAAAGGAATAAATTCAATAAAGTCGACCACTGGTACCCTTGTATATGCCAGTTGTGTTAACCTAGAGTTAGGTTATCGACCACTGGTTCCCTTGTATATGCCAGTGTGTTGATATTAGTCAGACTAGTACCTCAATCCATTAAGATGGGTTCATTTTTGCGGAGGCATTCAGACAGATATGGGAAACACCGTTCACTTAGTAAACATCAAAACCATCTATGTTTTTCTCTATTTCCATCTTCTTGATCTATCCATGTGACAAGTTTTGACTCAGGATATTGATGTCTATAGTGCGACTATCTGAGTAGAGCTCTGTCACTTTATATGAATTTTAGTATGCTTGAGTGCAAACTCGTGTACATCAATTGGAATTTCGCATCAGGGTACTTCCTCGTGTAGTCAATAAGTATGCCAACCAAGGAGATTCTTTAGTGCCTTCCAAGGTTCTGCGTAGATATCTAGGGTTTGGAGTAAAGGTTTTGTGGGTATATCTCTGGTAAGCCCTCCCGAGACTATAACTCGGCCATTAGGGCCACCTAGGGGTTTAAAGGCTTATTGCATACGCTAAATGCAATCGACGATGCCTGCGTTAGTGAGTTAGGATTTTATTTTCTATTTGATTTACTCGAGGACTAGCAAAAAATAAGTTTGGGGGTATTTGATGGACACATTTATGTGTCTAATATGATCCCAATTGTATATATTGTTAGTGCTAGATTTCGTATTTATTACGGCTTTTTATGTCTTTGTAGGTGTTGTTGGAGAAATAAGCTTTTGCGGGAAAATTGGCTCGAAAAGTGGTATTTGCGCTCGTGGGAGAAAATTACTATTCGGACTCACATTTTGGATAAGGGGTACCTTAATTACTAAGGGACACCCACTTACTATTTAAACCCCAGGGAACCCCAATGCTAAAGACACCCCTGCTTTGGTTATGGGCACTCCACCCCTAACTTTCGTACGCACGAAAAATGGGGGGAATTTGTTTGGTTTCTGCGTGAACTTCTGAAGTTGGACTCGACCGAGATTATTGTGTATTTCTTTATGGGAATGATATCGTACTACCCTGGTTCATCAAAACAGAGATGATAGTAGGTTAAGATTCGTAAAAAAAGAAGTTTATCGCTATTACAGGGAAGAAGCAAGCTACGGGATTTTGGAGTTAGTTACAGAAGTTACGTGACAGAAAAGGGAAAGAATATCTTCCCTGCGATTCGAGTATTTCTTGAAGAGTTTGGTTTAAATCAAAAAGATGTGTCACTTTGGAGATAAAACAAGGAGAGGAATTGTTTACGGGAACTTGGTTGAATATTTGGACAGTACGGACAAGGGAAAGAATAGACTCCGTTCGATCGTATCCTATACTGGGAAGAGTTTACAACTATAGAGATTCCAGGGACGTTGGATTATACTCAGAAGAGGCGTGAAGAAACTATAACTCCGATGACTTGACGTGGAGGAAAGGAGAAGAGATTTTCCGGATTTATTGGTATTGTGGTGTATATATATCCTAGCTTTGAGTAACAGAAGGGAATCGAGAGTTTGGGGGTGAAGCAGAAGAGACGTCGGAGCTGCAGGAGAAGTTGCAGAGTATCTTCTCTGCTGGTGAAGAAGAAGACGAGATGAAGAACATAGGACCGTGACCTATACTTTGAAACTCAATAGCTTTGTAACAATTTTTCCAACAATTTTCTGAGTTCGCAACAGTTCTGTTAGGGTTCTCTGTAACAGTGGGTTCTGTAACAATTATAACTGTTACAAACACACTGCTTCAATAAAACACCTTTTTTGAGCTATGGATTATTATTTTGAGCGTGTTTTAACCATGAAGAGCTAAAACCAAACACTGGGATGACGGAGGAAGCCATTCTCTACGCGTGTGGTAAATCTATTTAATTCCTTTATGACTTTTGCACTATTTTAAATTGATTCATGATTTTTCTTAATTGATTGTGATTCTGTTTGATGGCGTATGCTTGGTCTTAGTATTTTTGATACGTCATGCTTGTGATTTACAGTCAATATTTTATAAAATCTACCTTGGCAAATAATAAAGAGTCAATATTTATTATGTTATGAGCTATAATTGTCTGGAATCGATAGTTAAACCACATGAATATGAGAATTGGTGGAATCTTGACTCTCAGTACCTCTCGATATTTGTGACATCTTTTGTATATATTTGTTAGTATTAAGTCTGAAATCAAATCTTTATAAGTCTTTGAACGAACTTTATTTACCACTTGAAAAACTACATCACCTAGGGTTACCTGAAGATAGTTTATTCTACTCTCGTAAGATGGTTACCCAAAAGCTGCAAGAAATCGTGGATACAAAGACTCATGCGAGGATGAAATCTATTCTACTCTCGTAAGTAATCTCAATCTCACTTTGTTGTTATTTAATAATTCTATCTTATTTTGTTTTAAGTGTTTGTAATTGTGTGTTTTTGGTTTATGTTATTTAGGATCATAAATGACATCCGTCTTTTGAGGCGTCAAGCTTCAAATACTGTGACGAAGAAATGACCACTTGGCATGGAATGTGACGCCGTGAAAGAAATTGTAAAAAACTTCGGGTTGTCTCATGTGGTGAAGATTTTAGTTGTTGAGTATGAAAAAGTTTCCATATTTGCATTTTATGAGACGTTTTATGGGGAGACGGATATAATGATCTTCCCACTCGGTGATATGGTGATTACTCCCGATGATTTTCAGCAAATTTTTAGGCCTCCAGGTTAATGGAAAATCTACCAAAGACGGCTATGATGATGAAATTTGTTGCGAGGATATCTTCAAATTGACCAAGATCTTGTTCGGTTTGGATGCGAAACAGTCGAAATATATGTTTGTGATGAAGGATGGCTATAGAAGCAAGAAGTTAAAGCTGAAGAATTTGAGGGACACATCCATTAAGACCAAAGATATTACTAAAAGGGAAGGAAGTGTGGACAAAGTACGAGTCAACGCTACTGCGTCAGCTTATTTGTTGTATGTCCTGACCAAATGTGTCTTCGCCGACAGTTCCGAAAACTTGGTCGACGCCAAGTATCTTCAAATATTGCATTCCCTTGATGATATGCATAAGTATTCATGGGGTATTTTGGTGGCTGGCCACTTGAATGCATATTTGACAAAGGTTTCAAGGTCACTAGTCAGACAAGTCAACGGGAATCTAAGTTTCTTCCAGGTAATTCAATTGTCTAAATATTCATCATGTTAAGAACATTGCAACCTAGCCGACCATGTATTACTCGACATATTTTTAAATCATTATCATGTCGTTTAATGTTAAATGACAATGCATTTTTCCTATGTGATAAAGTACTAATTGAAAACGTAAGGGATACCAAATACACCCAACTTTTTCGTTCGACAACCTGTATAGACAAAACTCAATACAATATCAATAAGACCAACTGAATGATCCTTGGCAATATGTATATAGAGTTTATATCTCAACTTGTACTAGATCAATATGTATACAGACTTAGAGTCCGTGAACCTGATTGTTAAGCAGAGTACTTGGACGATCTCAAAAATGAATATCCAAGATCAATCTAGTCGTATCCAAATAATCTAATCGGAATTCCGCCAAGTAACTAAACTTGTTATCTATCTTTCAAGATACGAATTCTACAAGAAACAAATCTCGTAATCGACTACAGTTAAGCGGACGTATCTAATTTGATTGAATACGTACAAACCTGTGTAAATCCAATTATAAAGATAAACAATATAATGAAGAAACTAAAAAACACAAGACACCAGAATTTTGTTAACCATGAAATCGCAATATCAAAAAAACACCACACTGTATTAAGCCGCTACAGACACTAACCTACTATTAGACTTCGGACTGGAATGTAGTTGAGACCGAATCGATCCCTCCAAGCGATTCAGTTACAGTCGCGCTCCTTACGCCTCTTGAACCTCGCAAGGTTCTACGTCCTTGATTCCCTTAGCTGAAGTCCTTTACTTCCTAAGAGTCAGCCGAAGTGAAGAATTTTGATATCAATCTGCCTCTAACATATAAGCCTATTTGATTTCCGTTTAAATTAAATATCAAGGTGTGGAAATATATTTGTAATAGATAAAGCTAGAAAACCTCATAATTCGGAACACTTACACTCACTTAAATGAGACTCTTTGAATTTTAACCACCTTTCATGAACAATCTTCAAAAAATCAATTGAGACCATTTTCAGATATTTATCTTGAGAAATCACAAAGTATGAGAAGAACAGTACTTTGTGATTTATATCTATCTTGTCTGAAAGATATTACGAGAACCTCGGTAAAAGAAAATCAAGATAAATTTACACGAACTATCAAGGTAAAGATAGTCAGACCGGGCTTTACGAATCCCCAAAGCGAAGTATTATAGTCGTAGACCTAATTATGTTTCTCAAATGAAATCTTGGTCAATTGAGGACGAATTTAGAATTAACTAGAACACAAAGTGTTAGGGGTTGGATTTCCCAGTTGAAAAAGCATCTCTATTTATAGTTTTTAAAGACCGGGGGTTACTTAAAATTCAAGCTAAGATAACTTGATAATCAAGCAAACACTTTTAGGCATTCAAAATACAATAGAAAGTATACACATAGGTTCGGTTACTGAACCGTGTATAGTGCTTGTTCGGTTTGGCAAGCTAGCCAAATAACTGAAAGCTATTTAAACACCTAAGAATTTAATCGTGATACACACACATAAGTGTTTAAGTGATCAATAAAATTTTAGAAGTGTTTAAGAGAGTTCTATCAATGCTAAACATATTAATAATAAGTCTTTAAGCATCCGCTAAACATTATCAGGACAGTTGGTACAACGATTCGTGAACCGCATGGGTTTTTCCCGAGTCATGGTGCTACGATTCATGAACCGAGTTCGCCAACCATATTAGACTACCAAACTCAATTGATCACAGTTCGTGAACTGGGTTCGCCAACTACTAGACTATTTATCCAACTTAAAATTCAGTTCACCACGGTTTGCCAATAGGGTTCGTGAACTGTTCCCAACTAAACTTAAAGTTTGCGAACTGGTTTGCCAACCTTCTTGTATTTATATAACTCAGATATCTATGATTTTCGAACTGGTTCGCCAACCTACCTTAAGTAGAAATATCAGTAAGTTCATATTTCTCTCTTATGATGCTTGAAACATTCCCAAGTGATATGATCATTTGCATGGGAAATTTGATCCACAAATTAATTCATACAACTAATATTGTTAAGGACCTTTGAACATCTTATTTTCTAAATTATATTTCGATATTTTTCAGAAGACATGCTTGAACCAAAACTCCTTCTTTGTAATTCTACTATAAGTCATACGACATAGTCTCAACAGATAGAACTATTAGAGCACTGCTCGGTCGAACTCGTAAGCGTTGCTATATCAAGCTTGTTTGTCAATGTTAGTGATCAAAACTATAAGTATTGATTTCTAGTCTACTTATAGTAATGCATGTCTCGGACTAGGATAGATTGTGTAGTTGAGCATTAGACTTCACGACGTTCATCAATTGAAGACGAAGAACTACTAAGGAGAGCTTGTGGAACTTCATCAAAAAAAGGTATATGGAGAAAGAAACTCATCTATCACTTGGTAAGTCTATTTCTACTCTATCTTCTATATTGAGATCAAAAGTCGTATTACTATATAGTATTCGATTATACACATTTGAGATTTCGAGCTGAGTTTAACTCGCTTATATATTTCTCGAAATATGTGTTGGCAAGCTTTCGCTTCAACCAAGTTCATCTTATATTCTTGACGAAAGTCAAAAGATGATCATTTGAAAATCGCGAGTAACATCTTATATGTTTTATGTGATACAATCATTTGGTTTAGACTTGGAATGCTTTGTAATGATTATTTCAATAATTTGAAAAATTGCTTTGATGCTAATAGTTCGTGAAAACAGCTATCATCATCCTCTAAGAATGTTTCAATGATTGAAACACAATTTAGAACAATTGGATATAAGCATAGTATGCATACTTGCATATATGTAATCCATGTCCAGGAACCATAGTATGCATACCTGTTGGTTTGTGAAAGTACGGGTACCTAAGTACACATACTGGTACGCGTACTGGCGTAAGGTTTGGGTCCGGAATTTTCTGTTGTGTTTTGTGGTATGTGTACCCATTCGCATACTGGCAAACCAAAACTCAGTCCGGATACTTAAGTATGCGTACCCGTTTACATACTTGAGTGGTTATTGTTCTAGAATCGGTTTGTTCATGAACTAATACATTTACACAATAAGGAATGCAATCTTTGCAAACCGTTGCTATAATGTTCATTGAATTGATTCGAGTGAATCAAAACGATTTTTCTTCAATTATGTTCTTGTATACTTCTGTGAGAATATAACAATTGAACAACTCTATAACTAGTTTCATTTGAGTCATTCGAACTAGTTGTGGTTAAGATGAATAAGTTTGATATGAAAATGTTCATATTGCTAACTTTGGTTAACTACTTTTGATCCAACCTAGTGTATTCATTTAAGTACTGATACTCAAACCTAAATGAAGGTACATTTCATTTGTGTATAACAAGCTAAGTTCGATCTAATGGTTGAAAGATATTAGCTTGAGTTTAACCATGTATTCATCTAACGGTGAATATTGAATGCTTGGTTACCAAGGTAACTTAGATTGCAAACCCTGATTTAAAAACTATATAAGAGAGAACTCTAGAAACTGGGAAACCTAATTCCCATACCTCTTGTGTGATACTAGTTGCGGTTTTTCTTCATTTGCGGTTCCTCGTCAACAAAATTTCTGGTGTTTGTGTTATTTCTTTTCCGCATTATATTTTGTTATATAATAGAAATATCATAGGTTGTGCGTTTATTTCAATCAGTTCTTGAATCCGACCTTTGGGTTGTTGATTGAGTTGATTGACACTTGGATATTGGCTTGTGATACCGTCTAAGTTATTTCTCTTATTCAATCGGGCTCGCAAATTCCTATTTGTTGATTGGGGAGAATTGAGAAAGATATATAAACTCTTTGATATACTTTTCTATAGATTGAGTCTAAGTGTCTAGTTGATTCTCTTCAAAGTATATTGGAGTTTGTCTATTCAGATTGCCGAACAAAATATTGGGTGTGGTTTTTAGACCCCCGCTTTTTCAAGAACGATGGTATATTGAGTAAAATAGAATGGTTCAATCTTCACATACCTAATACAGAAGTTCTCCACATGTCTTCGTCGATCTTCAGTCTTCAAGGGTGATTTCTGATGTGATTTGTAGATAGTGGTAAAAGTGGTTCGATTCTCAGACTTGTGAAGGATATTAATTAGACTTAAATTCTAATATTAAAATAGAAAACTCACTAAAAATTATAGCAAACTCAATCAAAGTTGATATCAATATTAAAAGAACACTAAGGCTAAGATTCCACTATTTTGCAAATTCAAAGTGATTTAATCCAATATTTATATTCATGAAATTTTTTCGTTCAATTTCATTCTAAACTTTGGCAACAAGTAGATTCTCAAAATAACAAGTGTAAATCCGAAGCATAGAACATCAAAAACCTAGGTCCAAGCATGCTCTATCAAAAGAAATAACAATTGCTTAACAAGAATCATTCAGACAATTTTCGCTCAAGGCAAAACAATCATAAAAATAATTGCGATAAATAAATAAATAAGAGTATACCACTTTTTGTTGGAAAATAGCTTCCTCTATCACCTTAGCAATGGGGTTTAGCTCCTCATAATAATCACTTTCTCAAAATACATGTTTGTTTCTCAAAAGTTGATTAAAAAAGTGAAAGGTGTAAAGCAGCTGATTTGCAACAGCGTAAAAGTGTTACAGATCTCTGGTACAAAGAGGAACAATGATTACTGCTGTATATAAACGTTACTTATCTTCTGCTGTTGAACAACGACAATTTTATGCAACAGTTGCTTGTGCGTCAATGTTCTTTGTGTTCTTCCTCTTCAGCAGCAGCAGCAAAAACAGAGTTTGATAAAACTCTGATTTCTTCTTCTCTGGCTCTCCTCTGGTCCCCAAACTTTCGACACCCCTTATATATGACCCAAGCAATCTATTTATATCAAAAATACCGATTAAATCTCTCCCAAATCTTCCAAAATCTCTTTCCTTCTCTTCACGGCAAAGTTGCGGCAATTTCTTGTTTTAGAATTTTACGCGTTTCTGAGCTTTCCTTTTTATTCTAAACTCTTCCTTAGATAAATACAAATCTTTGGGAAGGTTTACAACACTTTAATCTCTCTAAAATTCCCTAAAACAGGTCACACACGTGACTTTCCTTTTTTTTCTGTTATGATAAAAATCCTTCGATTGAGCCCAGTCTAATCGATTTCAACACCCATATCAGATTCCTAGACCTATAAGGAGTTTATCCTATGAAAATCAGAGGTTTAATCGACCTCAAACTCCTCCAAATCACGATTGCCAAAACGGCCAAATATTTCCCGCCAATTTTCTAGATTTGAAACCGTGAAGAAGAAAGGGCGCCCCTATCCAGAGTAGGGGTGCCTTTAGCAGCTGCCTTAAGGGGTGTCATGGGCGTGCCCCTTATCCAAGCCGGGGGTCCGAATATCAAGTGTCCTCCGGGTGCTTTCCGTCAACTTTTCGAGCCAATATTTTCCAAAAATGTTTATTGGCCAAAAATACCTACAAATAAATAAAACACCATAATAAGTACAAAAACGAGCCCTAACAATATATAGAATCGAGACAAATCGGACACAAAAATGTGTCTATCAAATACCCCCAAACCTATTATTTGCTAGTCGTCGAGCAAAAATAAAATAGAAATAAAATCCTAACTCACTGTCGCATGCATCGTCGATTGCATTTAGCGTATGCAATAAGCCTTTAAACCCCTAGGTGTCCCTAGTGGCGGAGTGTTGTCTCCGGAGGGCTTACCAGAGGTATACCCACAAAAGCTTTATACTACAGACCCTAGCTATCTACACAGAACCTTGGAAGGCACTAAAAAATCTCCTTGGTTGGAATACTTATTGACTACAGGAGGAAGTACCTTGATGCGAAATTCCAATTGCTGTACACGAGTTCGCACTCAAGCATACTAAAATTCATATGAAGTGACAGAGCTCTACTCAGATAATCGCACAATGGACATCAATATTCGGAGTCAAAACTAATCACATGGATAGATCAAGAAGATGGATATAGAAAAACATAGATGGTTTTGATGTTTACTAGGTGAACGGTGTTTCTCATATGTGTCTGAAGGCCTCCGCCAAAATGAACCTATCCTAATGGACTGAGATACTAGTCTGACTAATATCAACACACTGGCATATACAAGGGAACCAGTGATTGATAATCCTAACTCTAGGTCAACACACTGGCATATACAAGGGTTCCAGTGGTCGACTTTATTGAATTTATTCCAGTTGGTCAGATGGCCTGGTCTCAATTTCTCTCTCTCTTTTTTTTCTTTTCTTTTTTTTTTTTTTTTTTTTTTTTTTTTTGTATCTCAATCATCTAATTCACCCTAGCATTGGTAACAACTTGAATCGTGAGCCCCACCTAATCACTTAGAGAAACATAGTTTAAAAACAAAACAAAATAAAAACAGAAGTGAAAAGGACTCAACGAGATATGGTGAAACTATCATGTTATTTCTAACACCTGAGCTCTGTGCTTTTATGAATAGACTCTTTAGATGTTTCCATCTAGTCAGATTGGTTCCTCAACTCCTACAACCAAAATGCTTCCATCCACTTAGATTGGTTAGTGCCATCCTTAATAGGGATAAATTTCTAGGCTCTGGAGTTTATTTGCAACGAAAAGGTAACAAAAGTTCTACCCCACCCCCAAACTTAAATCTAACATTGTCCTCAATGTTTCTAATCAAAGAACAGTACCAAAAATATAAGTAACATGAGGAAATAGTAAAGAGAGAAGTCGGAAAGATAGTACCTGGGTGAAGTGTAACCAAAAACCTACAAAAATATTATACAACATACAAAATCGCCTCGATGGTCAATCAAGGTAAACAGGGTCCTCCAGAGGGACCTCCTCAACATCACCTGTAGGAAAAGGCTCTAAAAAGGGCTTCAATCGCTGACCGTTAACCTTCGAAGAACTACTACCATCTGGTGTCTCAATCTCAACAGCGCCATGAGGAAAAACATACGGACCACAAAAGGACCGGTCCACCGAGAGCGCAACTTCCCGGGGAATAGATGCAAACGAGTGTCATACAGAAGAACTTTTTGACCTGGAGAAAATGACTTTCGTAAAATATTCCTATCATGCACAAGTTTCATTTTGTTCTTATACTCCTTAGCACTATCGTATGCATCTCTACGAATCTCGTCCAACTCATTGAGCTGGAGCTTTCTTTGAGCTCCTGCCTTGTCAAGTGAAAAGTTTAAGTTCTTAATAGCCCAATAGGCTCGATGCTCTAACTCAACAGGCATGACATGCCTTGCCAAACACTAAACGATAAGGTGACATTCCAATGGGTGTCTTAAACGCAGTACGGTAAGCCCATAAGGCATCAGTAAGCCTCGACGACCAGTCTTTCCTATTTGGATTAACTGTTTTCTCTAGAATACGTTTAATTTCCCTATTGGAAACCTCTACCTGACCACTAGTCTGAGGGTGATATGGGGTTGCTACTTTATGGGTAATACCGTATTGTTTCATTAAAAGAGCAAACGGTCTATTACAAAAGTGTGAACCTCCATCACTAATTATAGCTCGCGGCGTACCAAAACGTGTAAGTATATTCTCTTTCAAAAACTGGACTACGACCCTGTGGTCATTCGTTTTACACGGAACCGCCTCAACCCACTTAGACACATAGTCTACAGCGACAAGTATGTAAAGATAACCAAACGAAATAGGAAATGGACCCATAAAATCAATGCCCCACACATCAAAGACCTCAATCACTAAAATAGGGTTCAAAGGCATCATATTTCTACGGGAAATGGTTCCTAACTTCTGGCAACGCTCACAAGAAACACAATGACTATGGGAATCTTTAAACAACGAAGGCCAGTAAAATCCACACTGCAAAATCTTAGCAGCAGTCTTCTTAGCACTAAAATGACCCCCATGCATGTTCATGACAAAAGGAGATAATACTAGACTGGTCACTCTCAGATACACATCTCCTAATAATCTGGTCCGGACAATACTTAAACAGATAAGGATCGTCCCAAAAAAATGCTTAACCTCGGCTAAAAACCTAGAACGATCTTGCTTACCCCAATGTTGAGGGTTCGACCAGTAACAAGATAATTCACTATATTTGCATACCAAGGTGATTGGGAAACAGAGAACAATTGTTCATCAGGAAAACTATCCCTTATAGGAAGGGAATCATAGGGGAACTAACAACTAGCCTAGACAAGTGGTCTGCTACTACATTTTCTGCACCCTTTTTGTCTCTAATGTCTGGGGAAAATTCTGTAACAAAGGATCCATCTAATCAATCTAGGTTTGGTATCCTTCTTAGATAAAAGGTATTTCAAAGCAGCATGATCGTATAGATTATGATCTTAGAACCTAATAAGGACCTAAACTTATCCAAGGCAAACACGATGGCTAGTTCCTTCTCGGTAGTTGTATAGTTCATTTGGGCATCATTCAGAGTTTTGCTAGCATAGTAAATCACATGAAGTAATTTGTTTTCTCGTTGTCCTAAAACGCCTATAGCATAATCTGAAGAATCACACATAATTCAAAGGGTAGGTTCCAGTTAGGTGCCTGGACTATCGGGGAAGTGAGTAAAGTTTTAAGCTTCTCAAAAGCCTCTAAACAAGCATCATCAAAGACAAACTTAACATCTTTTGCAAGCAAATTGCAAAGAGGTCTAGAAATCAAGCTAAAATCCTTAATGAATCGACGGTAAAAACCTGCATGCCCTAGGAATGACCTAATATCTTTTACGGTTTTTGGGACCTGTAAAGTCTTAATAAGGTCAACTTTGGCTTTGTCTACCTCTATACCCTTTGAAGAGACGATGTGCCCTAACAAATTCCTGATTTAACCATGAAATGGCATTTTTCCCAATTAAGCACTAATTTTTTTCCTTACACCTAGTCAACACTAATGTCAAATGATGCAAGCACTCATCGAAAGATGAACCAAACACTGAAAAATCATCCATAAAGACCTCTAAGAACCGTTCTACCATATCAGAAAATATGCTCATCATACAACGCTGAAAAGTTGCAGGGGCATTACATAGCCCGAAAGGCATGCGTCTATACGCAAAGGTACCAAAGGGACAGGTAAAAGTGGTTTTCTCTTGGTCTTCTGGGGAATAACGATCTGATTATAACCGGAGTAGCCATCTAAGAAGCAATAGTGACTATGTCCAGCTAATCGCTCTAGCATTTGGTCGATAAAAGGAAGGGGAAAGTGATCCTTCCTTGTGACCTTGTTCAATTTCCTATAGTCAATACACACACGCCATCCCGTGGTCACTCGGGTTGGGATTAATTCATTATTATCATTCTGGACTACAGTGATACCTGATTTCTTGGGGACAACCTGAACAGGGCTGACCCACTTACTGTCTGAAATTGGGTAAATAATACCCGCATCTAACAACTTAAGCACCTCTTTTCGAACTACCTCTTTCATGTTAGGGTTCAGTCGACGTTGCATCTCCCTAGAAGGTTTGGAGTCTTCCTCTAAATGAATCTGATGCATACACACAGTAGGACTTATACCCTTAATGTCTGCTATAGTCCACCCTAAAGCTTCCTTATTGTCTTGAAGTACATTTACTAGCCTACTTTCCTGATCACTATCCAAATCGGAAGCTACAATCACAGGTAAAGTCTCAGATGGGCCTAAAAACACATACTTTAGAGTATCGGGTAGTGGTTTAAGGTCCAACTTTGGGGGCTCTTCTAAAGAAGGAATTAGGGTAGTCTCAAAACTGGTAACGGTTCGAACCTAGCTTTCCATCTATCAGTGTCTAACACAGGGGTAGAATCTAATAGAGCATTCACCTGTTCAATAGTGCTATCGTCGTCAAAATCTAAACCAAAATGGGATAGACAACTTTCTAATGGGTCTTCAGACAAATGTTTGGTAATGACTCCTGAACTAAGGCTTCTATCATGTTCACCTCTCAACACATGTGTCATCTAGCTCATGAGGTTGCTTACTGACATTAAAAATGTTCATCTCCATAGTCATATTACCAAAAGATAAACTCATCACACCATTTCGACAGTTAATGATCGCATTAGACGTAGCTAAAAATGGGCGACCTAAAATCACAGGTATCTGGTTCTCTGGGTCAGGGACAGGTTGGGTATCTAGGACCACGAAATCCACTGGATAAATAAACTTGTCGACCTCAATAAGAACATCCTCGATAACACCTCGAGGGATTTTAACAGACCTATCAGCTAACTGCAGTGTCATCTGAGTAGGTTTCATTTCACCAAGTCCTAGCTGTAAGTATACATGGAATGGCAGTAAGTTCACACTGGCTCCTAAGTCAAGTAAAGCTTTTTCTACCCGGAAGTTACCTATTGTGCAAGCAATGGTAGGAGAACCTGGGTCTTTGTACTTTGGAGTTGTGGTGTTCTGAATGATTGAACTTACGTGACTAGCTAAAAAGGCTTTCTTATGGACGCTAAGTTTTCGCTTTCGCGTACACATATCCTTAAGGAACTTGGCATAAGCAGGAATTTGCCTAATTGCATCTAATAAGGGAAGGTTTATGGTAACTTGCTTAAAAACCTCCACTATGTCATTAAAGTTCGATTCCTTCTTTGTTGGTACTAATAGCTGAGGAAATGGGGCTCTAGGCATAAAATCAGACCTTTCAGGAACCGAATTCACATCATCAGAAACTTTATCAGTCTCTTCAGCTACTGGTCCTGAGAGGTGAGATCCTGAGGGGTGAACTACAGTATGTTCACTATCGGGCATGGTTACCTTATTGTCTACAACTCTACCACTTCTAAGGGTTCTAAACACATTCAATTGATTCGATGGTTTTGCACCTAATTCATGAACTCCTCTAGGGTTGGGTTGTGTTTGACTAGGAAACTTACCTTTTTCTCTCAAAGAATCACTTATCAGACCAACCTGGGTTTTTAACTCGGAAATAGCCTGACTATTTTCTTGTCCTATCCTGTTACTAGCTTGTAGACTCTGTTCTACGGATAACTGAAATTTTGCAGTTTGCTGAGTTAACAAGGCGAGAGATTCCTCTAAACTTAGGATTTTCTTATCTGACTGATTCTGAAACTGAGCTAGTCCTGAAGGATTCTTAGTATAGCCAAAACTGGGGGAGCATTAGAATTACTAAACTGACCTTGACTTTGGCCCTTAGACCACGAAAGGTTCGGATGGTTTCTCCAACCAGGATTATAGGTTTCTGAATATGGGTCAATCTTTTGACGGTTATCAAATCTAGTGTTATTATAAAGAGCATTGGCTTGCTCTTCAATATTCTGGCCTTCCCAAAAAGGCTCCACTCTACCACTAGTCTGGCCCACTTCTAAGGCTTCTAACCTTTTTGCTATAGCAGCAATTTTGGCATCTGATTCATAGCCTCCTTCTACCCTATTAAAGTTTCCTCTACTTAAAATAATTGTTTTCTGGGGTGCCCTACTATTTTCCCATTGCTGGGTTTTTTCGGCGATTTCATTAAAAAATTCCATCGCCGCATCAACAGTTTGGTTTTCAAATCCACCAGTGCATAGAGACTCAACCATGGTCGTTGTGGAATAATCTAAACCCTCATAAAGGATCTGAACTAGCCTAACCTTTTCTAAACCATGATGAGAACACTGGGATAATAAATCATTGAACCTTTCCAAATACCTATATAAAGATTCTCCCTCTTGTTGTGAAAATGTGCATATTTGCGTCCTAATAGACGATGTTTTGTGCCTAGGGAAAAACTTATTGAAAAAGGCATATGTAAGTTGTTCATATGTCTCAATTGACTCGGAGTCCAAACTATATATCCACGACTTGGCCTTATCTTTCAGGTAAAATGGGAATAACCTAAGTTTCAAAGCATCATCATCTAAGCCTCTAATTCTTAGAGTACTACAAATTTCCTCAAAATCCCTAACATGGTAATAAGGGTTTTCATTTTCTTTCCCTAAAAAGATTAGGAGAATCTGTAAGGTCCCAGGTTTCAGTTCATAGGGTGCCTCCGTTTCAGCTAACTTAATACACGAAGGTCGAGTAGTCCTAGTTGGATTCAACAAATCTTTCAAAGTTGCCATTTCTGGCGCTATCGGAGCAACAAGGATTCTCTCCTCAGTCAAAGGACGTTCAAAAACAGACTCTTCAAAAGTCGGACTTTCTAGATTAAGGTAATCGAGACGCTTCGAACTACTAGGTTTTTCTTTAACAAATCTACCTAGTGCGTCTCTTTTACGTTCAGGCATACAATATAATTTTCTAAATTGGAAAACACAGATCAAGGCCGACTGAACCAAATCAAACCTATTGATTTCTAGCAAACAAAAAACATGATGGCTCCACTTAGATTGTTTCTAGACCAGCTTCTAATCCTTCGAACGGGAATTCGTTATAATTTAAGCAAACCCCTCTGGAATCAATCCGAGTTAACGTAAGTTGAATAGAGACGAGGGAAGCTCGGTCGAGCTTTGATACCCAAGGCCTCACCGGTATTACAAGGCGGCGCAGTCACGCATTCAACTTACAGAAACCGCCAAGAACTTCGAAGTATGCTTAAAAGAGTAACCAATATTTTTTGAATGACTTTCCTGTTAAGCTCGTTACCCTATCGGTCTCGTTCTAGTCAAAATTTTGGGCTTAGGTTCGCGTTTGGTGTCGTTTTCCTAAGGCGGGCAAGAAGAGAACGGTGATGAAATCCGAACCCTTATCTTGTATGGCCAGTCCTTGCCCTTTAATAGGAAATTAAAGCATTCAAGTCCTCAACATATATGCATACGAAGGAAGACAGTAACTCGCTGACAGGGGATTCGCGAGTGTTTCGACAAACTTACCTCCCGTACCAGACGGGGGATGAACCTTTGTAGTCGACTCGGGCCACGACTCCTATGTCATGTACGAACCCGAGGGTCCGAGGTGATATCGTAATCACCGTCCTTCTCTGCAAACAGTTTATATTTAAACTACCCTTTCGTAGGGTTTAAAAATAATGTCCCAAAATTTAAATTCCAAAGTCCAAAAATATAAAGTGCAAAAGAAAAAGAAAGTCAAAAAAATCTACAAAAATAAAAATGTCTCTCTCTTTTTTTTATATAAAAATAAATCTTCTTCTTTCGCTCCTTTCGCCTTGCCTTTTACTCCAGTCTTTAAGTATTCACCAAAAGCTTTGGCAAAATTTTCTTTCGCTCCAAATTCCAAAATCTGAAAGAAAAAGACAAAAACCCAAAAACGTAAAGAAGAACAAATAAAATAAAAACCTAAAAAAAAAAATCTAAAAACTCTAGCCTAAAGATAAGTCCGCGTCGGCGGCGCCAAAATTTTGATGTATTTTCAAAGTTGTTGTAGTAGTATGATTCGTTCGAGACTTGTGAAAGCGGATTTTTAGATTTTTTTTAATAAATAAAAATAGCGAACTAATTTAAAAAGATGTTGTGAAAATTATGGAGAGAATAGGGCTAGGATTCCACCATTGATTGATATTAGTGATTTAATAAAACAATAATTATGCAACTCAACATTCAAATTGATTCTAATAATATTGCCTAGACATGTAGATTTCCAAAAGAATAGATGTTAATCCAAGCATAGAATATCAAAACCCTAAAGCAAGCATATTCTATCAAGAGAAAATACACCTGACTAATCAAAATCATATAAACAATTTTTAGTTCAACGCAAAAATCATTAATAGAAATATATCACTTTTACCGAAACAATGGCTTCCTCCATAGCCCCAAGGACTGGGTTTAGCTCATCATGATGTTGGAAACACGCTCAAAAGTTGATTTCATTGCTCAAAGTAGGTGTACAAATGATGAAATTGAGAAAATGATGAAAATTGGGTGTTTGCAACGTTTATAATTGTTGCAAAATACTGTTACAAAGAACGATAGCAAAGAACTACTGTTGTTGTAACTCTGCGACCCTCACGTGGATGTCGTTGTCACTGTTCATAAACGACTGCCCATGCTGGTCTTTTGTTCTTCGTGTTCTTGGTGCAACAGCAGAAACAGAGTTCTGAAAACTCTTGATTCTGGCCTCCTGAGCTCTCCTCTCGACCCCAAACTCTCCGTCCCTTCTCTATATGATCCCACAGGCATTTTATACTCAACAGGTGAAAGAAATAACTCTGTAATAACTCACAGAAATATCGAGAATAATCTGCCATTAATCACCTTTACTCTTCACTACCAGTTACGGGAAGTTTTCTCTTTTGTCCGACGATTTGTCAATTATCTCTCTTCTATTAAAGAATGAAATCCTCCGACAAAATATTCTCCCATTCAAAGCATATCTTCCAAATACAAAATAGAATATCCGATGCTGTAACTTCCCTGTTTGTAGAAGGAAACATTCTTTTCTTATCATCTCCACACGCCTGCATCCTCCAAACAAGTTGAAAATCCATTGCTTGCAAGATTCAAACACACGCCGGCCCGAGAAAATCCCATGAAATCCCGCGAACATCTCCTCTCGTAACCGTGCTGTTCTGATGTTCTTCATTCCGACGATTCAACCACTTATAATCAAAACCATCGATCACATAATCCCTGTTTAGCTCTATCAAGTCCAGCCCATCAAATTCAGCCCTTTAGTCTCCTTAAAACTGGTCCAAAATGCCAACCCTAATTTTGCCAGTCGCCTGCAAAGCTTTCCCGCCATTTTTCAGATTTGAAATGAAGAAGAGGGTCGCCCCTTATCCAGTGATGGAGTGCGATTAGCAGTTGCCTCCCAAGGGTGCCCCTTATCGGCTGGGTGCCCCTTATCCAGAACTAAAAGTCCGAATAACACGCGTCCTCCGGGTGCCTAAACCAACTTTTCGAGCCGAATTTTCCAAAAATGTTTATTTCCCAAAAATACCTACAAACACATAAAAACACCAAAATTAGTACAAAATCGAGCACTAACAAAACAGAACATTGAGAACAAAATAAACACAAAAATGTGTCTATCAAATACCCCCAAACTTATTATTTGCTAGTCCTCGAGCAAAATTAATCTAGAAAATAAAAATGACTACACTTAGCACGTGCAACAAGCCGTTAAACCGCTAGGTGGCCCTAGCGGCGGAGTGTTGTCTCCGGAGGGTTTACCAGAGGTGTACCCACAAAACCATTACTCCAGACCCTAGCTATCTGATAGACACATTTTTGTGTATGATATAATCTCAATTGTATATATTGTTAGTACTCGATTTTGTATTTATTATGGCTTTTTTTGTCTTTGTAGGTGTTTTTGGAGAAATAAACATGTGTGGAAAAATTGGATCAAAAAGTGTTTTTTGCGTTCATGGGAGGACATTTGTTATTCAGACCCTCACTTTGGATAAGGGGTAACCTAATTACTAAGGGGCATCCCATTTCCAGGCATCTGCTAATCGCACCCCTACTCTGGATAAGGGGCAACCATCTTCAACATTCAAAAATCAGGTTTTGGCGGGGAAAAAAGTGTAGTTAAAGAGCAGTTTTGGCAATCGTGATTTAGAGGAGTTTGAGGTCGATTAAACCTCTGATTTTCATAGGATAGACTCCTTATGGGTCTAGGAATCTGATATGGGTGTTTAAATCGATTAGAATGGGCTCAAACGACAGATTTTTCTCACAACAAGAAAATTTGGAAAGTCACGTGTGTGACCTGTTTTAGGGAATTTTAGAGTGATTAAAATGCTGTAAACCTTCACAAAGATTTGTATCTATCTAAGGAAGAATTTAGAATAAAAAGGAAAGCTCAGAAACGCGTAGAAATCCTAAAACAAGAAATTATCGCAACTTGGCCATGAAGAGAAGGAAAGAGATTTTGGAAGATTTGGGAGAGATTTAATCGGTATTTTTGATATAAATAGATGTCTTGGGTCATATAGAAGAGGTGTCGGGAGTTTGGGAACCTAAGGAGAGCCAGAAAAGAAGAAATCATAGCTTTACCAAACTCTGTTTCTGCTGCTGCTGCTGTTGAAGAAGAAGAACAGTTGAAGAACATTGACCCACTGTAGACAGTCGCAGAAAAGTGTCGATGTTTAACAGCTGAAGAACATTAAGCTGTTCAGGGCAGTCTTAAATCAGCGACAAAGCAACAATTTTTCTGTAGCAGTTCCATTGTAACAGCTGTTTTGCAACACCAATACACTGTTGCAAACAGTATGTGTTATTACTTTTCACTCTTTTAATCATCTTTTGAGCAACAAACACATATTTTGAGATCATTATTGATATGAGGAGCTAAACCCCAACACTGGGATGACGGAGGAAGCCATATTTCATACTGTGGTAATTATATTTAATTCTTTTTATGAATTTTTGCATTAATTTAATCGTTTTATGATTTTTCTTAATTAGTTGTGAAGTCGTATGATGATGTATGCTTGGTCTAAGTGCTTTTGATGCATCATGCTAGTGATTTACAGTTAATATTTTTAAAATCTACCCTGGCAAAGAATTAGAGTCAATAAACAAGAGCTATAATTGTCTAAGAATTGATTTTTGAACCACATGGTATGAGGTTTGGTGGAATCCCGAGTCTCAGTAATCTCTCGACATTGTGACAAACCTTGTGTACATATTTTCTTTATTTTTATTGTTTTCTATTATTAAGTCTGAAATTGAGTCTACACAAGTCCGAGTTGAACGAACTTTATTTACCACTTAAAAAACTACATCACTATCTACGCAGAACCTTGGAAGGCACTAAAAAATCTCCTTGGTTGGCATACAAACATTGACTATAGGAGGAAGTACCCTGATGCGAATTTCCAATTGCTGTACACGAGTTTGCACTCAACATACTATAATTCATATATAAGTGACGGAGCTCTACTCAGATAGTTTCTAGACATCATAACCGGAGTCAACCACTCACATGGAAAGATTAAGAAGATGGATAAAGAGATGGTTAAAAGTGAATGGTGTTTCCCATATCTGTCTGAAGGCCTCTGCCAAGGTGAACCTATCCTAATGGACTGAGATACCGGTCTGACTAATATCAACACAACTGGCATATAAAAGGGGACCAATGGTCGATAAACTTAACTCTAGATCAACACAACTGGCATATACAAGGGCACCCGTGGTCGACTTTATTGAATTTATTCCGGTTGGTCTAATGGTCTGGTCTCTCTCTCTTTTTTTTTTTTTGGTATCTCAATCACTCTATTCCACCCTAGCAAAGGTAACAACTTGAATCGTGTGCCCCACCAAATCACTTAAAAAAATAAAAACAGAAGGATTAGGGTTCAACGAGATATGGCGAAACTACCATGTTTTTTTTTAATTCTAACACCTGAGCTCTGTGCTTTTATGAATAGACTCTTTAGATGTTTCCATCTAATCAGATTGGTTCCTCAACTCCTACAACCAAGATGTTCCCATCCACTTAGATTGGTTAGTGCCAACCTTAATAAGCATAAATTTCTAGGCTCTGGAGTTTATTTGTTGTAGCTAAGAGCTAACAAAAAGTTTCTTCCCCACCCCCAAACTTAAATCTAACATTGTCCTCAATGTTCTAAAGATGAAATGAACAATAAAAAATTGTTACCACTTGATGGATGGAAAAAGAAATAAGGAAGGATATTACCGTAAGCATGAGTACCTCCCAGGAAATGCTAAATTTAAAGTCTTCAGCCAGACTAAGAAAGGATTAGTCACCACGAAGAATCAAATAGCAGCAGCCGGAATAATTGCGGGTCATCTGAATCAAAAAGTGTTACCCAAACGAAGAGAAAATCGCAACAGACCATAAAGATACCGAACATACCCTTCTTAACTTTAAGATGACAATATCTAGTTGTGGTTCAGGTTCAGGTTCGGGTTCTATAACTGGATCTAGGTAAAAGGTTTTCATCGACTGGACTTCCTCAAAGGCAGGATCCTGAAGGTCAGGTTGTAGAGTCTGGAAATACTCAACTAAGAATTTAGAAGCACATAAAAGTAACCTGAATAACTGGGGATCCTCTAAGTCAATCAAATTTGACTTACACAGCTGACCATAATGAACGTGGTGGTCTTCCTTAAACAAATGTGTCGACCCTAATCTCTTAAAGTAATTAGGATTAGTCTCAAAACTCAATAATTGACACATCTGAAACTTATACGTTCCCACAATTGGTTGAAAAATATTTAGTGGGAAAACAAAGTCAATTTGGGTACTATCGCATGGGTAAACCACATCAACCAGAGGATGGGTTTTTAACAACTGAACTTCTTCTTGGAAATTATTAGGTTCAAGAGATCTAGTATGAAGGTATTCTGGCACAATGGTTGAGGCACATGTATCAAGTCTTAAGTGAGGGGACTTTCTGAGAGTTAAAGGTAAGGCACTAGGAAAGTGATAATCACTCCCAAACTTAGAGTTTTCAGTGTCTCTAGATAGACTAGTCACAATCTCCCTAATTTCTAGATCATCAGATTCTTGAAAATAATCAATTGATTCTTCTAAGTTACAATCAGCATCCTCACTTATCTCTACGAGTTTATCTTCTTCTAAGACTAGCGTTTTTAACTCGCTAGACTCTAAAACAATATTCTCAGGTAAACTCTTTCCTCTAAACCATTATTGGCTTCGCAAAAAGGAGATACTACATCGTCTAAAACGGGGATACTTCTAGTCAAATCTTCGTCCTTTTCAATAGGTGAATAATTACTAAAATTATTTGGATTTGAACTAGAAATAATATTATTATTGTAAAGCTCAATTGGAGTAACAAATTCCTGATCACTATGCCTATATGTGTCTGATTCTTCATCAACACTATCCTCATCATAATCATCATTATAATAATATGAAAATGGTTGAACCTCATCTAAACTAGTAGTGTTACCAATTTTAACATCATCATCTTGATTATGTGAATAAAAACTATCCTTATTTTCAAGGGTGGTATTGGGAACACTATATTGGAAGTTAAGACTATCTTGAGCAAATTTTTCCATAATCCTATTTGTACTCTCATTAAACTACTTGAGGGACTCTTCTAGAGACATCTTAGTTGACTGCTCTACGGACTCTTCTGGAAGCATAATAATATAAGTCTCTTTCATAAATAAGTGAAACTTCTGTGTTGACTCATTGAAACTCTTGAGAGACTCTTCTAGAGAAATAGGAGGATCGTTTTGCTCGTATGACCCGTGGGTATGTGAATAGTAAATAGGCTCATCATGGTATGACCCATAACCTTCAAAAGGTGGATGTTCCCAACCACTATTCACACTATGGTCAAAGTAGTAATGTCCATTTTGTGTAATTGGATATTCATTGTATTGGCTATTGTACCAGTTTGACATTCTCAAAATAAACCCATTGACAAACACAAACAAGGCTGACTCCACCACAACAAACCTACTGATTTCTAGCAAACAAAAAGCATGATGGCTCCACTTAGATTGTTTCTAGACCAGCTTCTAATCCTTCGAACGGGAATTCGTTACAATTTAAGCAAACCCCTCTGGAATCAATCCGAGTCAAAGTAAGTTGAATAGAGGTAAGAGAAGCTCGGTGGAGCTTTGATACCCAAGGCCTCACCGGTATTACAAGGAGGCGCAGTCACGCATTCAACTTACAGAAACCGTCAAGAACTTCGAAGTATGCTTAAAAGAGTAACCAATATTTTTCGAATGACTTTCCTGTTAAGCTCGTTACCCTATCGGTCTCGTTCTAGTCAAAATTTTAGGCTTAGGTTCGCGTTTGGTGTCGTTTTCCTAGGGCGGGCAAGAAGAGAACGGTGATGAAATCCGAACCCTTATCTTGTATGGCCAGTCCTTGCCCTTTACTAGGAAATTAAAGCATTCAAGTCCTCAACATATATGCATACGAAGGAAGACAGTAACTCGCTGACAGGGGATTCGCGAGTGTTTCGACAAACTTACCTCCCGTACCAGACGGGGGATGAACCTTTGTAGTCGACTCGGTCCACGACTCCTATGTCATGTACGAACCCGAGGGGCCGAGGTGATATCGTAATCACCGTCCTTCTCTGCAAACAGTTTATATTTAAACTACCCTTTCGTAGGGTTTAAAAATAATGTCCCAAAATTTAAATTCCAAAGTCCAAAAATATAAAGTGCAAAAGAAAAAGAAAGTCTAAAAAAAAAATCTAAAAAAATAAAAATGTCTCTTTTTTCTCTCTCTCTTTTTTTTTTTATATAAAAAAAATCTTCTTCTTTCGCTCCTTTCGCCTTGCCTAGACATGTAGATTTCCAAAAGAATAGATGTTAATCCAAGCATAGAATATCAAAACCCTAAAGCAAGCATATTCTACCAAGAGAAAATATACCTAACTAATCAAAATCATATAAACAATTTTTAGTTCAATGCAAAAATCATAATAGAGTTGTTGTAATTAATTAATAGAAATATATCACTTTTACCGAAACAATGGCTTCCTCCATAGCCCCAAGGATTGGGTTTAGCTCATCATGATGTTGGAAGCACGCTCAAAAGTTGATTTCATTGCTCAAAGTAGGTGTACAAATGATAAAATGGAGAAATGATAAAAATTGGGTGTTTGCAACGTTTATAATTGTTGCAAAACACTGTTACAAAGAACGATAGAAAAGAACTGTTGTTGTTGTAACTCTGCGACCCTCACGTGACTGTCGTTGTCACTGTTCATAAACGACTGCCTATGGTGGTCTTTCGTTCTTCGTGTTCTTGGTGCTGCAGCAGAAACAGAGTTCTGAAAACTCTTGATTCTGGCCTCCTGAGCTCTCCTCTCGACCCCAAACTCTCCGTCCCTTCTCTATATGATCCCACATGCCTTTTTATACTCAACTGGTGAAAGAACTAACTCTGTAATAACTCACAGAAATATCGAGAATAGTCTGCCATTAATCACCTTTACTCTTCAATGCCAGTTACGGGAAGTTTTCTCTTTTTTCCGACGATTTGTCAATTATCTCTCTTCTATTAAAGAATGAAATCCTCCGACAAAATATTCTCCCATTCAAAGCATATCTTCCAAATACAAAATAGAATATCCGATGCTGTAACTTCCCTGTTTGTAGAAGGAAACATTCTTTTCTTATCATCTCCACACGCCTCCATCCTCCAAACAAGTTGAAAATCCATTGCTTGCAAGATTCAAACACACGCCAGCCCGAGAAAATCCCATGAAATCCCGCGAACATCTCCTCTCGTAACCGTGCTGTTCTGATGTTCTTCATTCCGAAGATTCAACCACTTATAATCAAAACCATCGATCACATAATCCCTGTTTAGCTCTATCAAGTCCAGCCCATCAAATTCAGCCCTTTAGTCTCCTTAAAACTGGTCCAAAATGCCAACCCTAATTTTGCCAGTCGCCTGCAAAGCTTTCCCGCCATTTTTCAGATTTGAAATGAAGAAGAGGGTCGCCCCTTATCCAGTGATGGAGTGCGATTAGCAGTTGCCTCCCAAGGGTGCCCCTTATCGGCTGGGTGCCCCTTATCCAGAACTAAAAGTCCGAATAACACGCGTCCTCCGGGTGCCTAAACCAACTTTTCGAGCCGAATTTTCCAAAAATGTTTATTTCCCAAAAATACTGACAAACACATAAAAAAACCAAAATTAGTACAAAATCGAGCACTAACAAAATAGAACATTGAGAACAAAATAGACACAAAAATGCGTCTATCAATTCGCGAGTGTTTAGAATCTTACCTCCCGTTCCAGGCGGGGGATGAATCGGTTGTAGTCGACTCGGGCCACTGACTCCGATGTCTAGTGGACGAACCCAAGGTGCAGAGACAATATCGTAATTGTCCTCCTTCTCTGCAAACAGTTTATATTTAAAGTACCCTTCCGTAGGGTAATAAAAAAAATAATGTCCCAAAGTCCAAAAGTCCAAAAGTCCAAAAAAATAAAGAAAAATTACAAAAATAATAAACCCTAATACAGTTTTTTTTTTAAATAAAATAAACAAACCCTAAACTAAAATTGTCTAAAATAAAATTGTCTTCTTTTCTGTTCTTTTTGCTTTAATCTTTAGCTCCAAGTCTTTATGAAATCACCAAATCTCTTGGCTCAATTTTCTTTATGATCCAAAACCTGTAGACACAAGATAAATAACCAAAAACATAAAAAGGACAAAATAAAAAAAATAAAAGTACAAATAAAATAAAAATAAAATAAATCTAAAACCCTAAAAACAAGTCCCCGGCAGCGGCGCCAAAAATTGATGTGATTTGTAGATAGTGGTAGAAGTGGTTCGATTCTCAGACTTGTGAAGGATATTAATTAGACTTAAATTCTAATATTAAAATAGAAAACTCACTAAAAATTATAGCAAACTCAATCAAAGTTGATATCAATATTAAAAGAACACTAAGGCTAAGATTCCACTATTTTCCAAATTCAAAGTGATTTAATCCAATATTTATATTCATGCAATTTTTTTCGATCAATTTGATTCTAAACTATTGCAACAAGTAGATTCTCAAAATAACGAGTGTAAATCCGAAGCATAGAACATCAAAAACCTAGGTCCAAGCATGCTCTATCAAAAGAAATAACAATTGCTTAAAAAGAATCATTCAAACAATTTTCACTCAAGGCAAAACAATCATAAAAATAATTGCGATAAATAAATAAATAAGAATATACCACTTTTTGTTGGAAAAATAGCTTCTTTATCGCCTCAGCAATGAGTTTTAAATCCTCATATTAATCACTTGCTCAAAATACATGTTTGCCCAAAAGTTGATTAAAAGAGTGAAAGGTGTAAAGCAGCTGATTTGCAACAGCGTAAAAGTGTTACAGATCTCTGGTACAAAGAGGAACAATGATTACTGTTATATATAAACGTTACTTATCTTCTGCTGTTGAACAACGACAGTTTTCTGCGACAGTTGCTTGTGCGTCAATGTTCTTCGTGTTCTTCCTCTTCAGCAGCGGCAGCAGCAGAAACAGAGTTTGATAAAACTCTGATTTATTCTTCTATGGATCTCCTCTGGTCCCCAAACTTTCGACACCCCTTATATATGACCCACGCAATCTATTTATATCAAAAATACTGATTAAATGTCTCCCAAATCTTCCAAAATCTCTTTCTTTCTCTTCATGGAAAAATTGCGACAATTTCTTGTTTTAGAATTTCTACGCGTTTCTGAGCTTTCCTTTTTATTCTAAACTCTTCCTTAAATAGATACAAATCTTTGGGAAGGTTTACAACACTTTAATCTCTCTAAAATTCCCTAAAATAGGTCACACACGTGACTTTCCATATTTTCTGTTGTGATAAAAATCCGTCGATTGAGCCCAGTCTAATCGATTTCAACACCCGTATCAGATTCCTAGACCCATAAGTTGTCTATCCTATGAAAATCAGAGGTTTAATCGATCTCAAACTCCTCCAAATCACGATTGCCAAAACTGCCAAATATTTCCCGCCAATTTTCTGGATTTGAAACCCTGAAGAAGAAAGGGCGCCCCCTATCCATAGTATGGGTGCCTTTAGCAGCTGCCTTAAGGGGTGTCCTGGGGGTTCCCCTTATCCAAGCCGGGGGGTCCGAATAGCAAGTGTCCTCCGGGTGCTTTCCGTCAACTTTTCGAGCCAATTTTTTCCAAAAATGTTTATTGGCCAACAATACCTACAAATAAATAAAACACCATAATAAGTACAAAAATGAGACCTAACAATATATAGAATCGAGACAAATCGGACACAAAAATGTGTCTATCAATTTCCTATACTTAATTACAACTAACCTTGTCCGAGACTTGACATAGTAGACTAGAAATCAAGATATAGTTTTGATCATCTAACATTAACAACAACATTGAAATTGAAAAACTTGTGGGTTCAACCGAGCAATCTCTAACACTAATAGTCGTCAGGTTAACAATGTTATAACTTAGTCGACCATACGTTAGTCATCATTATATTAAATAGTTAGCGTGCCGACTAAATATAGATGAATATGACCCTTTCCTGTGTGTGAAAAATTTATTTGTCATTAGGTACCAAAATTCAACAAATGATCTTCAACACTAGCCATTTAAGTTTTGTCTCCCCAATAATTTGTAAATATTTTTGGAGTCTCTTTCACATAATCTAAGTTGTTTGATCTTCTAATTAAACAATACTAATACAGTAAGTTTGTGTTGTGATTTTGTAGCACGAAGTCGTAAAAGCGCGCTACTTGGAGGAAAGGGGGAAAACATTCACATTTCATGAAAACCATCATTTCATGGTATCCAAAATTCCGGAGTATGAATCGCATGGAGATTCCTCCGACGAAGATTTATAGTTTTAATATCTTTTTGTGTAAATTTTGTGGATAAATCTCTATGTAAACCCTCACAAGATTATAACGCATCCACTAGGGTCACCTAAAGGTGCAAAGGCTTGAGCATATGCTAAGTGCATCCGTGATTCCTATGACAAGGAGTTAGATTTTATGTTTCAATGAATATACTAACCATTATGGCATGAATAAAGTTGATAACATCTTTTCAGATTCAGGTTTTTTTGGGTATAACTAACAGTTGGCAAGGTTTCACAATGTAGAGATTGCCGACTAACCCAGGTCATCATTTTGTTGTTTTAGAAGAATAACGACTAGAGGAAAAATATAACACAATGATAAAGTCGGCATTCTGTGAAAATATAACATTGATGACTACAGTCTAGTCTACAGGTCATGAGAATAATATGCTACCGCCCAATTATGCTTTTACAACACATTTTTCTGTATGTCAAAAATCATTTACTAAGCATTATAGTTTAATACCAATATACCGACCAATGATGGTCGTTATTTTCCAGTTTTGTCGACCATGCCGACTTTTCACTCTTTTAGTTCTGAAAGTGTTGATTTATTATGTAATTTGGAGAATGAAACTATTAAATAGCTTTGCAATTTTCTTTTTAGAATGTTTGGCTAACGTTTTTCATTTCCATTACAAACAAAATTCTCAAATCAATTTTTTTCTCTAGAAATCTTCCTATATCTATCAACTCAATCTAAAACATGATTTCATAATTTTCAGTTCAACTAATTAATCCAACAAAATTAATTAAGTTAAACAAGTTTATCAGTATTAATTAAACCAGGGCAGTTTAGCCATTTTTAAAAGTATATGACTAGGGGCTTTGGGTTTTACTTCCTAATGACACTGTTTACTGGAGAGCCAACAAAGTATTCAATTTGGAATTGTAGAATACATGATTCTTTTTGCCCCCCATGTCGTGATTTTGATACATGTAGACGCCCAGAAAAAAGTAACGAAAATGGTAGATTCCGAGTGACATCCAACGAGAAATGAGGCATTTTTCCCAACACATATCTCAATGCTAGAAGGACTGGTCAGGGACCATATCTTAACCCATATCAGCGTCACTCTAGAATTGTTGACTTTGTTACCGCCAATTTATGCAGATCCTTTGTGTGACCGTGTCAAAAGGACTCAATTTCGTGTTTGACTTTAGCTAACGACGTCAAAGGTTCCAACAAGGGCGCAACTAAAAACTTCACTTAGGGGAAGAAAAGCAGTGTTATAGGGTGCAAAATATTTAAAATAGGTATGTGAGCCCAAAGTATTAGAAATTCGAGGTTTGGAAGCTAGTTTTGCATACCCTTGCACAGTACTAGCTCCGCCTCTAGGTTCTAATCCTACATTTTCCTAAAAATTCCGCATTTAAGATGTTTTCCGAAAAGAGAGCGCATATGAATTCAATGCGTGGGCATAGTTTTGAATTCCTGCTTGAATTATTGAGAAAAAATGAAATAATTTTTGAAAGTTCATCTCAGCATAGTGTCTTAAATTTTGGCAATTTTGGATCATCTTTGGATCATGCTGGTAGAAATGTTTACAGGAAAGAGACATACAGAAAAACACAAAGGAAAAAGAAAAACATAAAAAAGGATTGATCACACACCGTTACCATTACAGCACACATTGAGGCCTAGTAATAGATAAAATACATGTGTTTGGGTTCAGAGACGTAAGGAGCGCAACTGTACCTTGATCAGTGTGAGATTTATTAGGACTCAACTGCATTCGAGTCCGTAGTTCATTGGTAGTAGGCTAGTGTCTGTAGCGGCTTAATACAGTGTGGTGTTAAAAGCTGGACTAGGTCCCGAGGTTTTTCTTCATTTGCGGTTCCTCGTCAACAAAATTTCTGGTGTCTGTGTTATTTCTTTTCCGCATTATATTTTGTTATATAATAGAAATATCATAGGTTGTGCGTTAAGTTCAATCAGTTCTTGAATCCGACCTTTGCGTTGTTGATTGAATTGATTGACACTTGGATATTGGCTTGTGATACCGTCCAAGTTATTTCTCTTATTCAATTGGGCTCGCAAATTCCTATTTGTTGATTGCGTATTGAATTGAGAAATAAAGATATAAACTCTTTGATATACTTTTCTAAAAATTGAGTCTACTGTCTAGTTGATTCTCTTCAAAGTATATTGGAGTTTGTCTATTCAGATTGACTGACGATATATTGGGTGTGGTTTTTAGACCCCCGCTTTTTCAAGAACGATGGTATATCTAGTAAAATATAATGGTTCAATCTTCACATACCTAATAAAGAAGTTCTCCACATGTCTTCGTCGATCTTCAGTCTTCAAGGGTGATTTCCTATACTTAATTACAACTAACCTTGTCCGAGACTTGACATAGTAGACTAGAAATCAAGATATAGTTTTGATCACCTAACATTAACAACAACATTGAAATCGAAAAACTTGTGGGTTCAACCGAGAAATCTCTAACACTAATAGTCGTCAGGTTAACAATGTTATAACTTAGTCGACCATACGTTAGTCATCATTATATTAAATAGTTAACGTGCCAACTAAATATAGATGAATATGACCCGTTCCTGTGTGTGAAAATTTTATTTGTCATTAGGTACCAAAATTCAACAAATGATCTTCAACACTAGCCATTTAAGCTTGTCTCCTCAATAATTTGTAATTATTTTTGGAGTTTCTTTCACATAATCTAAGTTGTTTGATCTTCTAATTAAACAATACTAACAAAGTAAGTTTGTGCCGTGATTTTGTAGCACGAAATCGTAAAAGCGCGCTACTTGGAGGAAAGGGGGAAAGCATTCACATTTCATGAAAACCATCATTTCATGGTATCCAAAATTCCGGAGTATGAATCGCATGGAGATTCCTCCGACGAAGATTTATAGTTTTAAAAGCTTTTTGTGTAGATTTTGTGGATAAATCTCTATGTAAACCCTCACAAGATTATAACGCATCCACTAGGGTCACCTAGGGGTGTAAAGGCTTGGGCATATGCTAAGGAATATGTGATTCCTATGACAAGGAGTTAGATTTTATGTTTCAATGAATATACTAACCATTATGGCATGAATAAAGTTGATAACATCTTTTCAGATTCAGGTTTTGTTGCGTATAACTAACAGTTGGCAAGGTTTCACAATGTAAAGCTTGCCGACTAACCCAGGGTCGTCAGTTTGTTGTTTTAGAAGAATAACGACTAGAGGAAAAATATAACACAATGACAAAGTCGGCATTCTGTGAAAATATAACATTGATGACTACAGTCTAGTCTACAGGTCATGAGAATAATATGCTACCACCCAATTATGATTTTACAACACATTTTTCTGTATGTCAAAAATCATTTACTCAGCATTATAGTTTAATACCAATATACCGACCAATGAGGGTCGTTATTTTCCAGTTTTGTCGACCATGCCGACTTTTCACATTTTTAGTTTTGAAAATGTTGACTTCTTCTGTAATTTGGAGAATGAAACCATTAAACATCTTTGTAATTCTCTTTTTAAAATGTTTGGCTAACGTTTTCGTTTCCGTTACAATAAAAATTCTCAAATCAATTTTTTTCTCGAGAAATCTTCGTATATGTACCAACTCAATCTGAAACATGATTTCATAATTTTCAGTTCAACTAATTAATCCAACAAAATTAATTAAGTTAAACAAGTTTATCAGTATTAATTAAACCAGGGCAGTTTAGCCACTTTTAAAAGTATATGACTAGGGGGCTTTGGGTTTTACTTCCTAATGACACTGTTTACTGGAGAGCCAACAAAGTATTCAATTTGGGATTGCAGCATACATGATACTTTTTGCCCCCATGTCGTGATTTTGATACATGTAGACGCCTAGAAAAAAGTAACGAAAATGGTAGATTCCGAGTGAAATCCAGCGAGAAATGAGGCACTTTTCCCAACACATATCTCAATGGTAGAAGGACTGGTCAGGGACCATATCTAAACCCATATCAGCGTCGCTATGGAATTGTTGAGTTTGTTACCGCCAATTCCTGCAGATCCTTTGTGTGACCGTGTCTAAAGGACTCAATTTCGTGTTTGACTTTAGCTAACGACGTCAAAGGTTCCAACAGGGGCGCAACTAAAAACTTCACTTAGGGGAAGCAAAGCAGTGCCAGAGGGTGCAAAATCTTAAAAATAGGTCTGGGAGCCCAAAGTATTAGAAATTCTAGGTTTGGAAGCTAGTTTTGCATACCCTTGCACAATACTAGCTCCGCCTCTAGGTTCTAATCCTACTTTTTTCTAAAAATTCCGCATTTAAGATGTTTTCCGAAAAGAGAGCACATATGAAGTCAATGCGTGGGCATAGTTTTGAATTCCTCCTTGCAGTATTGAGAAAAAATGAAATCATTTTTAAAAGTTCATCTCAGTTTAGTGTCCTAAATTTTGGCAATTCTGGATCAGCTTTGGATCATGCTGGTAGAAATGTTTACACGAACGAGGCCTACAGAAAAACACAAAGGAAAAGGAAAAACATAAAAAAAGGATTGATCACACACCGTTACCGTTGCAGCACACATTGAGGCCTAGTAATAGATAAAATACATGTGTTTTCGGACGCATTGTATGTGTTGAGACACAGAAAAAAAGATACAAGAATCACAAGAATTGTCTTGGTCACAGGACTATATGATTCCACTAGAGAGCCAGCAAGGTATTGGTAAGGATGTAGACACCCCAATTTTACACGGTCACGAAAGTACGCCGCCAATCGTATCCAAGGAGGGTCGAGTCAAAAATGAGTCACGGTGCGGGTGTTTTAGTACAAAATAGGCTTATCCTTGCTAAACCATGGCTTTGCTTTTTATAGGCTCTACATGATCACCAGATTAGTTAACTAGTGGGGCTAGCCAGTCCATTTTATAAATCCATGTTCTGCCGTCCACCAAGTCCTAAATGTGAACTATACTCCTAGTCTACGAGCCAGCACCCATTAAGTCTAGGCACCCATTAAGTTAACACTCAAAAGTGTTGACACCTTTTCAACCTTAGGTCGGCATTAGTTTGCAATATATTATTGAAATAAAATGATATATTATTGAAATAAAATGATATATTATTAAGTCTTTCCCTGGTAGACAAAATCATAGGATTAAATGATATATTATTGAAATAAAATAATGTTTAAATATGAAAATAATATATATATATATATATATATATATATATATATATATATATATATATTGGAAATGATATTTAGGTTTTTAATGTGAACGGTCCGATTAAAATCAATTAATCCTATGATTATGATTAATGGAGAAACAATATAATAAATAGGTAGCTAGTTTTGGTGTCAAAGAAAAGGAAAATTTAGGAAAAAATCATTAGAAAAGAAGTTTTGAGAAATAATTAAAACTGGAGCGACTGTGGGCGTGGTGCCGGATACGATTTCGCAATATAAGATTGTTGGTTCTTCATCTAAGTATACATTTAATCATTGATAAAGTAAAAACAGGTCAGTTCTTTAATCCATTAATCTGTTTTAGTCATCTTATTAATGTAGTCTCTTAGAGCAACTGCAATGATGCCATCAAAATCATAGACCAATTATAAAAATAACGACCAAATTTAAGTTTAGTCCGTGGTGTTATATTAGGGTGGAAGAGTAAATTTGGTCGTTTGGGAAAAAGCATACACCAGAATCACATTATATGTCCGCCCCATCACAGGATCATATTATATACACGCCCCATCAGCCATCAAGCGAACTTTATACATACGCCTCACTCCAGATCACATTATATGCCCGCCCCATCACCAGGATCACATTATATGCCCGTCCCATCAACATGATCACGTTATATATACGCCCGGTGACAAACGAACATTATACGTCCGCTCGACTATATATAATTTTGGTCTTAGTCCCCGACCAAATATAGTCTGGAATTTGAAATTTGTCCGGATTTTAATCTTTACTCCGTCCCGCTGTGTCTCGTCTCTGGACCATGGTTATAGGTTTGATCCTCCACCGTGGTTGCTCTTAAAACTATATATGTGATCACTTAATAGTCTGGATAGAATCATTGCTTCATGTTTCATGCACCCACGTATTAATTATTTAGTCTTGACTTGTCTGCATAGTATTAGTTGAATCCATATACATCTGTAGATCATTAGGATCATCTTAGTCCTCCCAGCACATCAGACGTTAACATCTCATGCTTGGTTGACGTACCATGGGTTGCAAACTAGCTACAACGGGCTTGGCTTAATTTCTGGTTCGTGGCGGTTTTGTTTAATAGTAATAATAGTTGGTATCTTCGATAATAATAATAATGATCTTGGACTGTCGTATTTAGATTTTGATTCATCCTCCCGTAATGACAATAACAATAATAATTGGTGGCTCATTTCAATAATACTAAAAATTGTGTTTTAGATTTTGATTTAATAATTGGGTAATCTGATAGTTTGGTATTTTTGCAGGTTTAAGATTGTACAAAATTGATATTTATGCACTTATTTATTTTATATATTGCAATCGAAACCTTAGTATCCCAATTATAAAGTAGAGGCCGATCTTCGGATTGGACGTGTTAGGTGCCTGACATCTTCGTAACCCGTATCTTGATTCCCGGACCTTTCTCTGTAAATTGGACCAGTTTTTCTTTGGGGTCCCAACTCCTTAAGTTGGATGGCGGCTTCGATAATTAATAATTTCCACGTGATTCCCATTTTGGATATTCGAGAGATCCTAACCGATTTCGATGGTATCAACAGTTGATGAAGGATGTCTGTACGATCTGAACTTGAAGGATACTTATCTTTGGCTCTCTAGAAACACTAAAAATCAATAAATATGGTTAAAAAATATAATTGAGTAAATATAAACTTTTGAGTAATTTTCTTTTTTTCTTTTCATTTTTTACAATTTAAAGGTCCCTCCACAAGATACTCCAGATGTTTACATGTGAACTTCCACTTCCAGGATTGTGACCAACCGGCTTCAAAATCAGATGACCGAACCATCTCTAATCATCGACTGTTACAAGCGTGGGTATCTGACCATGATCTACTACGAAAATTATCTTGTTTTAAATTTAGCTAATTTTATTTCGGACTGTAATAAAAAGTCCTGTTAGTAAGAGGAAAGAACGTATTCCAGAAGGGAAAGATTAAAGGGAGGGAATTGAAATTTTAGGAGGGATTGACTCTTCTAAAAAATATTGAAATATCTATAATATCCTTACTTTTTTTACAATGAAAGACCAAACTAACCTAAAATCAATTACACCCTCCCATTTTCATATGAACCCTAAATTCCTAATTACCTTTGCGAAATCCACATCCACATCAGAATCATACATGAGTGTTTTTTTGTACAGGCAGTAAATCTTGTTACAATTGACTTAAAATCATGATACCCTCTTGCATCTCCTCGTGAACTCCATCAACTAATATGACGAACTGAAAGAAGAGAGGGAATATAAATAGCTAAAGAAGAAAGGAAGCAGTCGGATTTCTTGACTGAAAATGGTACATCCGCTGATATTACTAACGAAAACAAGTTAATCAAGTGGCGCGTTAATTGAATGAGTACATTGAGGCTGAGAACTAACGAAACGAAAGCTTGTAATCAAGCGGGTTCCTCTTATTCTCCAAAGTAATATACACTAAAAAGATCAATTAATGAAAAGTTTGAATCACATTCAAACTAATCAACTTTGATGTTAGTTTCTTTCGATTTTTTTCTTTTTTTTGTCGCTAGGTTCTTAGTTTCTTTGGATGCGGTAAGAAACTAAAGATGGTATTAAGGCTAGATTTGGCATTTAAGATGAAATGAAATATTTTCAACATTTTGATATTGACCGGACATTGACCGGAATTTTTGAAATTTCTTTCCCTCCTATTAACAGGACTCGTAAATCCATTATTTCTCTCCTATTTACATGACTCGTAATAAAAGACAACGGGATTTCGGAAATTACAACGAGGGAGGGGAACCATCGTCAGAGCAGATGGTTCGGACGATGGGTTCGACACTGGGTTGCACGGACTCAGACTTGACGACGCGGACACGACATCATTTGGAAAAAACTAGGACGCGTACGCGTATATATAAATATTTATATACTAATATATCTGTAATTGTATATCAAGTTTCATGCATAGAAGATCGAAATTTCAAAGTTATAACAGATTTTTCATTTTAACTATGTGGTACACAGAGTTTTCATACTATTTTCAATATATATATATATAATATACTCAACAGAAATCACGCTTCAACCGGTTGTTTAGTGGTTTCCTACACAGATGGACAACCTATAGACCCGCGTTCGAATCTCGAAGACTTCTTTTTATGGGAAACAATAAATCTCTAATTTAGAAAAAAGAGAAAAAAAACCACTTTATCTATGACATGGCCCATACCCATACGCGTCCGACAAGGCCCATTTGCGTCCAAAGAAAAAACACGAGACCCATTCTCCCTGATGTTTCTGCTATGAAATCCACGCACCCAAATTCTGAAAGAAAATTATTCCCGAGATTTCTTTTCTTTCCATGATTATTATCCGCTTCTAGATCTGTTGATGCTGTTTCTGGACCTTCTTCTTCCCAGTAAAAATATTATTTGAAGTGGTTTTACTGTTGAAAATCGATGTGGGATTTGAAAGTTGAATCGCTGATGTTGTTGATGATTGAGGAGTGTGTTCTGATGGGTTTAATTAGGTCATTATATTTAGAAGGTTAGGGTTTACTGAAGGTATAAAAATTGAATTATAGGGGGTTTGAATTTGTAGATGGAAAAATGGATTTACGGTGGTTGTGTTAGAGTTTACAATGAAGACATGAAGTTGAGCTGCAACAGAGAACAAAGAAGGAGAAATTAAAGTTATGTGATGAAATAACAAATGGGTTTGGTTGATTATAGGCTCTGAGAAGGTTAATGGAGCTGTTACTTCCATGGGTTGTTGCTATTGAAGAATATAGTGGTTGATGGGGGTTTCAAGCAAGAAACTGCTATGATGAACAGAAAGAGAATCTGGTAGTGAACCGGACAATTTCAAGCAAGATTAAGACATTATAATTAATTGGAGATTTTCTAGGCTTCTAGTAAATCTTTATGCATTTACTATTTTCGGATGGGAATTTCAATTCAGATTGTGTATCTATTAATCTTCTCCCATGGATTTTATGAGTACCAGGTGTCTCAGCCAAAGGTTTCCTTCTCAAGTACACTCGAAGAACACAACCTACGCTACGGGATGCACACAACCTTCTCAAGTATTAGATGGTTCCACGTATGCTTAATGGGAGATGCAGATGGTGGAATATAATGGATCTGTGGAGTTTTAGCCGTGAGTTTACTGTGGAGAAGATGAGAAACAACAAGGAGAAGGTAAGTTGTTGCTGGCAGGGAGAAACGGAATTGAGTTGTAGCCGAGAAGCGGAACTGGCAGCGAGCAAAATTGGCTCTGCATAAAGTGTAGAGTTGAGGAAATTGAGATCGCTTCCATGGACGTGAACAAGAAGCTGATGCGCAGACTGAAAATGGGATTCGTGGAAAGATTGAGCTCATTGTATGTTCGCTGGATTGGGTAGATGTTTAGAGTTGTTACTACCGGGCAGGAAAGAAATTCACATCACTGAAGAAGAGAAATGTCAAGTGGTCCAATGGAGCTTTTCGCAAAGGAGATTAATGGTCTATTGGATGTTTGATCGAATGGAGGATGGGTGTTGTGTTCGAGCTGTTGTCGCTGCCATCGGTTTAGTGTCTGCACGAAAGGGTTCGATCTATGAAGGCATGGATGCTTTTTCTCTACAATCTACAGTAGATTATGACTAAAAATGGTGTTGTTTAGCAAAGATAAACAAGGGTTAAAACTGTCGAGAGTTGGAGGTTAGGAAGTCGAAGGTGGGTGAACAACTGTTGCCGGTGATGACTTGGAGTTAGCTGTGTTGGCTTTAGTCCTCTAATGACTGAGATAAGTTTAGTTGGCGAAACTGGAATCGAAATAGGACTGTGGTTCATACTGCGAATTAAAGATAGAGAATGTGGAGATAAAACTGCAACTGCAATGGGAACTCGGAGATGGATTGTTTGTTGGCTGATTTGAATTCGAAGTGGAGATGTTTGTTGGATGCACTAGTCGAGAATAGATGAGATATTGTTGTTGGTTAGATGGTCAGAGAATAAGCAAGGAAGTGGAGGGAAGAGGATGCATGCTGTATGAGTAGTCGATTGAATCAGAGGTGTTGCTGCTGCCGTGACCTGAACAAGGAAGCTAAGACTTGATTGACGCATTACTCGTTATGCAGATTTGAAAATGGTTGCATAACCTGTTATGCATATACAAAAGTTGTTGCATAACTTGTTATGCAATTTAGAAAATGGTTGCATAACACGTTATGTAGTAACTTTTTTGTGACTATTGAAACCAATAAAAATAAAGAGAGCATAACTTGTTATGCACCTATAATAATATCCGCATAACAAAAACAAAGACCGCATAACTTGTCATGCACCTATAATAATATCTGCATAACATGTTATGCAGTCGCGAAAATGGATGCATAACATGTTATGCATCCGAAAGTATGTATGCATAATGCATTATGCATCGAGAAAATTGTTGCACAATCTTTTATGCATCGAGAAAATAGATGCATAATGCATTATGCATCAATTTTTTATGTAGTTACGCACTAATACAATGACTACATAACTTGTTATAGATGCATAACTTTGTTATGCAAATTATGCAGTGGCATAATTTGTTATGCAGTGGAGAAAATGGTTGCATAATTCGTTATGCGTCTGCAGAAGGTGTTATGCATCTTTTCTGGTGACTGCATAATGGTTATGTATCAAGTTTTCGAAAATTTAGCCTAAAATGATGATCACCTCCGATTTTTTCGTGAATTTTTTTTTTTGATATTGTTGTTTGTACTCGTTGTGTAGCTCTCTTAAAAAGATTTCCAACAATATAAAATTTGTAAAATTCCAAGGCGCGGATTTTTAGATATGTTATATCCAAGTTGCGTTGCCAATTATACCCCTGAAAAATTAGGCTGCATAACGAGTTATGCCTGAAAAAATAGTATGCATAACGAGTTATGTATTAATTCTTAATAATTTTGGATAATTTTGGGTGTCAGAGAAATAATTATGGGTGTCACGGTATACAAAATTAATTGTGGGCCTGAGAATGAGAATATTATTTTTTTTGGGTCTCCCCCTAATTTCCCCATCTTTAATTAGGAAAAAGAGAAAAAAAACCACTTTATCTATGACATAGCCCATGCCCATACGCGTCCGACAAGGCCCAATTGCGTCCAAAGAAAAAAACGTGAGCGCGTCGAGTCAGCGTCGTGGGCACGTCCTGCGTCCCACGCGGACACTGGGCCAAAAGTGGCGCGTCCGTGCATCCCCGGTTCGACATGACTAAGAACCACATCAACAATATGCATGACTAAGAACCACATCAACAATATGCATCAACGGATAGCCTCCTTTTTCCTATAATAGAAACTAGGATACACCCGTGCCATAATAAAAACTAGGATATACCCGTGCCATAACGGCGCGGGATTGGTGTTGTGCAACTGTCTAGTGTTACTTTTTTGCTTTTTTCATTGTCTCTTCTCTCGGTTATGGTTTCGTACCGCCATCAATGACGTTTTTTTTTGTCCTTATCTCTCCTCAGTGGTGAATGTGTATTTGTTGTCCAGAATTCTTTCTTAGAAGCTTTAATCTTTGTTCAACATAAGACTTAAAAGTACACATTCTCGTTTCCGAAAAAGAATAGTTATTATTTTTTTTTGGATTTGGCTGTTTTTAGGCTAAAATCAAACAGTGATATTTTAGAAACGAAGATAAGATAGTATTTATTATCCATTAAATGATAGGTTAGTCATGTTTATTATCAATTAAATGATATGTTTTTTTTTATCAGATTTTAATATATGTTATAGTAGTCTCCAAATGTAATATGTGAGGTGTGGATATGTTAACACGTCACCATTTTAGTTCCGGTTCGTTCGATATATACCATGTGTTCAGGGTGATGAATCTACACTTTTGTTTCATTTCACATATATTAGAGCAGGCTAATATTCGATGACTATCAATGGTAATAAATCTCAACTGGTATTCTCGAGTTTATACTTTGGATTTAATATATATATATATATATATATATATATATATATATATATATATATATATATATATACTTGCGGGCACGGATGAATTCGCTATAGACACCTCCCTATTTGGTGGCACTGGCTGCTAAATACATTATCTTAGTTTTCTTTAATTGTCAATTATCACAATTTAACTCATTATGGCTATATAACCATGGCTCATGAATGCATTTGGAACAACCAGAAACTATCAAGGTAAGCAAGAGAAAAGTAATAATCTTGCAGCTAAGGGTTAACAGGGGAAGAACAAAATCTTGGGAGTATATGTCTTTGGAGTCCTCTGAAAGAAATCTTCAAGGATTATTCAGTAAGTCAAATCTTATTTCAATAGGACACGATTCACACAAAGTTTCACTGCAATAACTCCTATTATTCAATTTTGATGGCTTTTTTAGGATTTCTTTAATCCTGTGTACATATTGTAACTATTCTTTTTCTCTCTTTTTTTTTTTTTGAAGTTGGAGATTTATTGAAGAAAAAAAAGACTGTACAAAGTGTTACAGGATTGAGATTCAAATGATAAAAAAAATCAGGTGAGTCAAACGATATGAGACTTAGTCACGGTGGTTGCCATGAAAATAAATTATCCCAGTTGAACATCCAATCACCGAAAGAATTTATATAATCTGAAAATAAATTATTTTCTTTTAATATATATCCTTCCCTTTTTTTAAAAAAAGAAAATAGATATAACAAAGATTCTTGTTTCCGGAATCATTCACCGACAACGTGAGTCCCAACTTTACAACTTGTCTAACGACATACTGAAAATAAATGATGGGAATGTAGACGCAAGGCACAAACTCTTCTTTTTCTACTTGTCATCTCTCAAATCGTCCACATAATAAGTTATCCCTTTGTTTTGGAATGACATCTTCCATGTTCCGATTTCTCTTCATATTCTTTTGCGAGGTTAGTTAACCCCATCCATGGATAGGTAATACTTTCATGTGGACCTGAAAGAAGAGGTTGATTGATTTAGATGTTAGCAGTAAACTAACCTACAAACTAATTAATTTGTAAAATCATGTATCAACCAAGCACCCGAAGAACAAATAATTTTGTCAGAATTATACTTAATCTAATTTTTTCCATATTTACTTTGTGCTTGGGCCAACAACAAAATATAACAACCTGCATAGTGTTCTTCCCCCAAGAACGGGCGAGTCCCATTACCATTAAAAACTCTAATCTCTTTTCTAAATTTTTTCCTCACTTATCTTCTAAGAAAGGTTCCTCATGCTTCGATAAATAGATCAACTTGATCAGAGGTATTAATAAATAAACCAAATAAGTCATTAGAGAATACAATATTAATTATAACTACATAAGATAGTAGTAATAACAATGTTAGAACATAATTATCATGACTAGCAACTGAACTGGGCAAGAAAATAGATAACAAAGACTCGTATCATATATAGTCATCGAAACACCTTTGTTTTTACCACAAAATGCACAAAACTCGGCGCATGCTACCTTGTTAAAAAAATGTATGATGAAGAGTCACATTAGATTATACGATCATCCGAAACACCAATACATAGTTGGAAATTTTGTAGGTCAATTGATAGCTTCATCTTTGTGCTAGATGTCATATTCATGAAGTGGCCATTATAATTTCCCCGTAAGGATAAGTATAACTACCAGTTCTCTAATATATACCGCGTGCTGAAAAAATCTTTACATGTAGAATATTTTCATTGCAAGGAGAAGTGCAATTACCAATTCTAATACATACCGAGCGTCAAAAGAAACTCTACGGGCAGAATATCATTGCATCCATAGATAATTGGATTACAACAACGGTTTAGTCGTTTCACTTAGAACAAACTAAGGACCTTTACGTACATTAGCATAGACCTATATTCTTCATCAGAACCCTATTATAGCAATAACGGTAATTGTTGTTGTTGACACTCGATGTTTACTAACTGCTTCAATCCATCAAAAAGTTAAAAAACAAAAATGCTAAAAATGTTTACCTTCTCATCATCTAAACTCTCGATCAATTTTTTTTTAATATCAGTTGCCCAATAGCAGGCAAACAATGCTCGTCATATCCTGTTTAAGAAAAAAAAAGGGTGTGAGCATAAACGTCCATCAAAGCATAACACCCATAATCATAGTTTAATTCTTTGAATGTGCAAATCATTTTAACATAAATAGGAGCCATAAGCACTAAGCAGACAAATAAATGGATGTCTGAATTTTCACTTCGTTAACCTTTTACAATTGGCCATATATATAAAATAAAGTAAAAGCATATGTCCTCTCACTTTCTTATACATTTTCACAAACAGTAAGGAAAAATTCTTCTTAATTCACTTACTTATTTCTAAGAATGGTAAATTCATAAATATTTCTTTTATTGAGTTTGCATCTTCCAAACATGTTCCCTCCATTGATAATCTTAAATCAGCTGTAACAAAACACGAATCCACAAAATTAAGGAATTTAGTCATCCACGTATTGATTTTGTAACAATTGTCAAGAAGAATTAACCTAATTTTATAACTAAGGGAACAAAATTGTAAATATTGAGAATTATAAAATAAAATAAAATTAATTGATTCATTACCTTACCAAGAATAATTGCCGCAACTACGAATCATACAAAGAATCCACCATGAAAGGCAAAAACAAGCCAAATTTTAGCAGTATTGGGATGATTTACAAAAGAATCTGTAGAGCGAACACAGTGGACAAAAAAAAAACAATTTTGAAATTAAGTTTCTCACTGCAAAGTAGAAATGAAGTAACATGTCTTGACAATTCCCTAGTTAGTGCGATACAATAGATGCTACTAAACCTAACCAACGGGAACCCAAAAAGGAAAAAAAAATAATTTTCAGAATAATATTCAATAAACCTGGCTAACACACACACACAAAAAAAAGGACCCGTTTTTATGAATCAAACGAAGGAGCAATGAATGCTTTCACTGAATTGGAGAAATATTAATACAAAAGAGAAGAAAATTTTCGTCTGTTTCTTTGGAGCACAAAAAGAATCAACCTAGTGATTAACCAAAATATAGATTGTACATACCTTCAAAATCCGGTGGTATCTGTAACGGTTGTATTATCTCCTCTTTAAGTGCCTGATATTCACGGATCCAAAATAATATATTTGGATCCCTAATTAGTGCGATACGATAGATGCTACTAAACCTAACCAACGGGAACCCAAAAAGGAAAAAAAGAAAGAAAAAAACAATTTTCAGAATAATATTCAATAAACCTGGCTAGCACACACAAAAAAGGACCCGTTTTTATGAATCAAACGAAGGAGCAACGAATGCTTTCACTTAATTGGAGAAATATTAATACAAAAGAGAAGAAAATTTTCGTCTGTTTCTTTGGAGCACAAAAAAATCAACTTAGTGATTAACCGAAATATAGATTGGACATACCTTCACAATCCGGTGGTATCTGTAATGGTTGTATTATCTCCTGTTTAAGTGCCTGATATTCACGGATCCAAAATAATATATTTGTTAACATTTTTCATTAAATGCCTAAACCGTAACTGTCCTTTAAATGCCTAAATATTAGATCCTCATTAACATAAAGAAAAATGATATATTTGTTAATATTTTCCATTTAAGTGGCTAAACCATAACCGTCCTTTAAATGCCGAAATCTTTGTGTATCCAAACTACACATTAGTTTCTTGATTTGGACCGTTCTTTATGCATCCAAATTATAGAGAGCCGTCGATGTAGTAAAACACCATTATCCCTAAATTATCTATGTAGTTGTTCGATATGGACCGTCCTTTATGTGTTGGTGGGCCCCGAAGATATTATATTTAAATGCAAAATGGTCCCCGGCAACGGCGCCAAAAACTTGGTGTCCCCGGCAACGGCGCCAAAAACTTGGTGGACCCGGAAAAGCGTATAAATTAAGCGAAATGAAACGCGGGCCTATAGTAATACCGCAAGTGCACGGTCGTCGGTTGTAGCTCGTGCAAGTACGGGTCGATCCACAGAGACTGGGTGTGTTTTGGAGTTTCTAGCTATTTTGGGTTCTAAATTGCTATTGGGCTTTTGAGTTAAGGTGATAACAATGGGCTATGGGCTTTGGTACCAATGAGTTTTGAGTACCAATGAAGTGAACTGATCATTTGTACTCAAGTGGTCTGGGCTCAAAATTCTTGAAGTGAACTGAGCCTTGGGCTCAGTTGGATGGGCCTCAGGTTAAGCTAGGCTTTTGGTTTACACCTGAACTTGGCCTTTCCTTGGAAATGGGATGAACTGAGCTTGGTAATGAAGTGGGCTTTGGTTGACTCAATAGTGGACTGGGCCTTTGGCCTTACAATGAGCTGGTCCTTTGCAAAACAGAATGCAATTAAGAGACAATGGCCAAGGCAGGGCAGTAAGCTAACAAGCCAAGACAATGGCTCTAATGAGGCAAAGGAAGCTAGAGAAGACAATGCTATTTACAATGCAATGCTATTTACAGTGAAATGAAAACAGAAAAGAAAAAGCAGCCCAGTTGCAGCAGCAGCAGCAAGGAAAAGAAAGCAGCAGCAGCAGCAGTACTGCACAGCAGGGGAAAGAAAGCAGTGCACTGCAGCAGCACAAGCAATGCACAGCAGCAACACAACAATGCACAGCAGCACAACAACAACAAGTAGTAGCAGCAGCAGAACAAGGAGTAGTTGAAGTAGCAGGAGCAAATAGCAAACAAAATGAAGGACAAGTGAAAGTAAAACAGTGGCAGTGAAGGAATGAGGAAAAGTGACAGTGCAATGAAACTAAACAAGAACAATGGAAGTAAACCAAGGCCTAAGCCAAGGGCAGGGGAGATGGTGAAGGTGAGATGGTGAAGGTGAGCCTAGGCATACTACTAGAGTGGGAAGAGAACCAGCTTGCTCACAGTCACTAGTGAGCACTAGTTTCTCCCCACTGCTCAATCAACTCAATGCTCTAAGGCTCTAACCTAGCATTGACACACAACAGTAAACTAATCCTAACATTTGAGAAGCTAACAGTTGACAAAACAAGAGATTCAAAACAGTGACAAAACAGGAAACAAAACCAAAGAAACCAAGGCTGTGAGCCAAGGGCAGGGAGGAGAAGAAGTAACAAAACAGTTAAGTTGCAAGTGACTGTGAAAACAAAATGTGGGTTAAGCTAAGGCTTTGAATCCACCCTTGTGTCCTAGCCAAACAATGTGATCCTAGGTTGAGTTGAAAATCCTATGCATACATCTAGAATGGGAGGAAAACTAATTTGCTCACTAGTTTGCCCCTAGCATTGACTGTCTTTTGACAGAACAATCAATCACAGGCACTATGAGCATCAATCTCTTCCCATTGCTCAATCAACACACTGCACTAAGGCTCTAACCTAGCATTCCACTACCTAACAGTCCACTAAAGCTTCATCTGAGCCTCAGCAGTGAACTCAGAACATGAGAAAACAGATGGAACAACACATAAATTGGAGAGACTGGCTAATCCAGTTCTCCCAAAACATCACATTAACAACAACAACAACAGGATATTAAAACAGGGAAAGGAATTAAACACATGAACATTACACAAAACAGAACATGAACATTACACAAAACAGAACATGAACATATGCAGAACATCAAAGTTCTGGACACTGGCTATTCCAGCATAAGCCTTTACATCACACCAGTCCCTTCTATTTATACCCACAGACCCAATTTGGGTTTTCCCCCAAATTACAAAATTAGGGTTCTTCCCAAAAAAATCCCTAAAATCAAACAGAAATTAGGTAAATTGTTTCTACCTAATTTGACAGTACAAATCAGACCCATATCTTCTGATGCTCTCCCTAACAGAAAATTAAGGTTTTTTTAATAAATTCCCCCAAATTGACAGTAGACTAGGGTTTTGATTTTCGAACTTACCAAACGTGATAAGACGAGTCCGTCTTCAACCCATGCTTCTTCTCCCTTCTCTGCTCCTTCCCATGCCTTCAATTTCTCTTTCTAGCTCGAGCTATTGTACCAATTTCTTTCCTAGGGTTCTCTGAGAAAGAAAAGAAAAGAAATTGGTAGGATAGATGGCTAGAAGATGGGGGGAGTGATTATAGTGGAGTTGGTGGTGGTGTTTAGGTGGCTATGGAGTAGGTGGTGGCGATGGCAGTGGCAGGGTGATGGTGGTGGAGTTGGCAGGAGCAACTGTCGGGGTAGGGGAGAAAGAGGGAGAAGAAGAAAGAGAAGAGAATGGTCGATGTTTTTAGGTTAATAGGTATAGGTTGCTAGTGTGTGAGTCGGGATATCAAAGTTCGATGTTGGAGAATCTGAGTCACTGGATGCGAAGCTGGTAGGTGAATCGGATGGCTACCCCTGAAGAGGCTGGTAGCGACCGTCGGATGTCTTGATACAACGAAGTTAACGACGAAGATCGAGGTTAGGTGTTGTAGTGTTAAGCGGAAGTATCGAGATTTGATGCGCAGGCAAAGAAGCGACCGTAGGTTCTAAATGTGATCTAATCTGAAGGCTTGAAATTTAGGTACTATGGTGTTTTGCAGGGACTTCAGATTTTGATGAACGATGAAGAAGCGACCATTGGATGATGAGATGGATCCGATCTAACGGCTGAGAATGGAGGCAGGTACGGATATAGAAAATGGGTTTGGGTAAGGGTTTTGGGCCTTGGGTATGCCAAGCCCATATCTTCTTTAAGGACAATTCTTCCTTCTTGAGCCCATTCCTAGCTTTTTGGTCTTGTGCGCACCATTCTTTGCGGCTTCCTTGCGTAATTTCTTCCGGCTTTTCACTACTTTTCTGCTCCGCAAATCATCCAGACTTTATTTGGTACCTAAAAATGCAAAATTAATTAAGAAAAATATTTATTCTTGAAAACAATGAAAATACAGAATATGGGATAAAATGTAGAATTAATGCACAAAAGATGAGTTAAATGCCAACAAAAAGGGATAAATATATACATTATTTGGCACTCATCATGTGTCCCAATTATAGAAAACCGTCGATGTAGGAAAACACCATTGTGCCTTATAATATAGATAATTTATAGATATTATAATTCGCCGTAACCGAACTACTGTTTATGGGCTAAGTTACAACTTAATACAGATGACATGTGTACATATAAATAAAGCTTAAGAACGAAGTGGAAGAGAAACAAGAAACTTCCATTAGTTTCTGTTCTTCTTCATTTATACACATGACTACTTGAAGTATAAAAGTCGTGAGACTAACGGACCATCGAAGTGAATGGATAATTATCCATGAATATAAGACACGTCAAAGTCATAAGTGTCTTTAACTTAGTTAACTTTGTGGGTCCCATATAAATGTGTTACCCGGTGGATCAGCCACCTATTCTAGCATTTACATAACATTTTCCCTTGGATGATCCATCGTTCCATTGAAGCTTTGCTGGTAAAATTCGATGGGACAAAATCCTAGCAAAAAATCATTGCCTTTTGTTGAAACTGCGCCAGAGAAACCATTTAGGACAAAACTCGAACTCTAGAAGCTTTCAACAATATTGTTGATGCATGTTGTTTGGCTTCACGTAGAACTTGTCTAGAAAACCCGTGTGCGGTAAAAACCTGACTTAAGATTAAAGTAGTGATCATCCGATCACTAATTTCACCAAAAATTCTATGGATATCCATCTCTTTACATGATGCTTGCCGTTATAAGTTGTTATCTCATTAAAAACCTCGTCAGGAAAACCCATTGGGACAAAAAACCTGAACGTAGGAAAACATGAGTTCTCAGAACAGTGTTGGGCCCGCAGATATTTCCTCGTTAAAACCTTGTCCTGGAAAAATCCTGAGGGACAAAAACCAAGACGAAGGAAAAAGAGTACAACATGTCGAACTGCAGGTATCACTGGACTCACATGCCTCATTAAAACCTTGACTAGGAAAACTCAGTGGGACAAAACCTTGACTAAGGAAAAAGAGTACACGACGTAATGTCCAATGCTCCCAACGTCCATAGTCTTTTGTGGCTTTACTCCCTCTGATGAGGAGCTTCTCAGTTGATCATTGTGCCTGATAATATTGCCTAGAGACCACGAACCACCTTTTAATGTCTTCAACAACTTCCTATACTTGAGTAACTTGGTCCGATTTTACTCTGTGAAATTCTGTAATGATCATCTGATTGTTTCAGCCATTCATTCTCAACTAGCTTTGTCTGAATAATCATTCCCGATCGGAGGAAGAACAAGCATCCTCTAAACCAGACTATTAGCTAGAATATTGTTTAACTGCTTAAACCTGCCAAAAATCAAAATTCAAACAGTATGATAAGCTTTTCTCTGTGGGAGACATCCAACGATATTTCATACAAAAGATCAAGCTTAATGGTACCACGAAGATGAAGGGTTTATCTTCGGACTTATGTCTCGATATTGGTACTGGGACAGAGCCAGACTTACGTGTTTACCAAAAACCCAATATCAGGTATCTATAGCATATTTCAGCTGATATACCATTTACACATCTTTTATCTAATGTAAACCACAGAGTGATACACTACCTTTGTTGAGGTGTAAGCCGATCAATCTTAAATGTAAAAGATCGAACGACTGAAACAATGTCAGCTTGTCCATTTAAACATGTCTAAACCTTTAAGGTTGACAAAATTAAAGGACTTCAAGCTAAAATTCTCAACCAAACCATGTTTTACCGAGAATTCATCTCGAACTCCTGCTTTAAGCATTTTCGTGCTTTAAAGAATTTTTCAGGAGTTCCAATCAAACAGATGTTGTGCAAACCAGATCTAGTCAATGCATAGTTTCTGAGCATATAAGATGGTTCACATATCCCTGGATAATATAAGTATTCACTTAGAAGATTGACCATTTTCGTCCTTATTGAGTAAAGGCATTTGATATGGTAATTCTACTGATAGGTGAAAAATTTCAGGAATTTGTATGCAGTTATCTGCATCTAGTCTTTCATACAGATTTGCAACAGCCACATTCACTGGATGCATGTCGAGTCCTTAAAACACTGCCAGACAAATACCAAAAATGTAGTTGCATCCATAATAGGGAATACGTTACAAAGACGTCCGTGTCATGCTTCTATGAAAGACTTTGTGCCATCAGTTAACTTTGCCTTTCTCATTATGCATAAACATCCACCTGTAACAACTAGGGGTTACATTATCGGATGTCGGTACTAAAAACACCCACCCGTGGCTAAGAGTAGCTCACATTATCGAGCGTTCTGGTTGTAGCACCAAAACCATGCATTTATGAGAAACTGTTATTCTGCTCGAATCTCCCCATTCTAGTTTAGCCAATCATATCTTTGATGGCATCACAATACAGAGAGTGGTTCAACACTATCATCATCTATAGAAGTATCATTGGATACTTCAAGTATGTCACTAACAATTATTGGATTACGATCAAACATTTCACTATTACACACAGGTCTCATGGAGATCTTCTCATGTTGAGATTCCATAGCCGTTGCAAAGATGTTCTCATATAATGAGAACTGTGCTCAGAGAAATCAGATCTTCCTTTGACAGTTTCCTTGAGATCAATATCTTTCAATAATTGAGACTGGATCTTCCCTTTAGGAGGTGCAGAATATTTGAAATCAACTAGTCATTCTACGTTGTGGTGTGTTTTAAATGACACACTAGCTACTACATCTATAGCTTCTCAAGGAAGCAACTTGATATGCAACTTCTGAAGATACTGAATCTGCTGCACATCATTGATTAGTGCAAATACTAAGATGAGGTAGATCCGCATATGTTCTCTCCATTTTTCAAGCGATAAACCGGATAATTCACGCCGTTTTTCAGACGACAGCCTTTCCTCCCCCAAACGGCGGGAGGACTTTCTCATCAAATTTGCAAACCTTGTAGTAGAGCAGTAACAACAATGGAATATAACACGTCTCAAACAGTAAACATGAATGAATAAACAAAAACCATTCAACAGATGCACAAGAATAATTTACTCACCATCAATGCTCAGAGCATCACCACGATGATACAACATCAACGACTAATAATCAAGATCTTCAATTAAAATATACACAGTTACGTACCCAGGTTATATGCCGAGTCATTTATGATTACTAGACCATACTTACATCAACCTGGTTAGTATCTGTGGAAAATCGTTGTCAAGGTGGTGCTAAATAACAAGCGACCTTAGTTTTCTTCACCACGCTCGTTGATTAGCATCAAAATCCTAACCGATGTTGAGACTAAGGTCTCAAGAGCGTACAAGGGAGAAAACACATAATATGGACTGAGGTCCATACCTTCCAATCATATAAACTTTGTCGATAATTCATTTGCAAAGAGGGATATCCATCCACATCGATTTCAGTAGCTACTCTGAGTATTATCGACATCTAGTTAACAATCAGTTAATAACGATCTTACATCATTCTCCAGAGTATGAGGATATCCAAATCTATATTGGTACCAAACTTCAATATGCGGATATTCTTTCTCAAAATATATTAACGCAACTTTATGGATGTGCTCCTCGTCAGGAGAGATATCAACTCATCACTCAAAGAGAATATGGACGTTATTTGATTAGCTTGTCATACCTCGTACTAGAGGTTTTCGTCTATGCTCATAAGCATATTTTCTGACGAAACAATTGCTGTGATTCCATGGAATTCTTTGCAAGGACATTAAGTTACTCCGAATCAATCAAGCGTACTCTTGCTAAATCTTAGCAAAAGAGTAATCTCCAACACCTAAGGCATTTTTCGGTATGAGAATTTAGATGAGACACAATTGGAGTTAACCAATATCGTCGACGATTCTCCCCCTAATCCTTAGGCGGGAATGTATCATCAACAGAACATCCAGTTCCGCATTACTCTACCTATCAAGGGAGCAACTGGGTGCAAAAATGACACGCAACCCAGGAGAGGTAACTGATCAGGTTTCCTCTCTCGTTTACTGTCCAGCTGGTATTCAAATAAAAGAATTTGCATCGCCATGCAAAATCAACAGTAAACTGAAAAATAAATTTTGTGAACATAGACACTATCTCATTATCAGTTCCAGTCCCGCCAAGACGACTGACAGAGATTAACAATAATGAACGGCATTTCAGATGCACGTACCATGTCTATTATGTCACAGTGATAGCAGAGCTTTACCAGGATCGATAACGGCTTATTCAAACCATTCATTATGCTACCGTCCCGTATTTTTCCATCTCTGGTGGTACGGGGTTTACCAGGTTCTCAAACTTGATAACTATAGTGGTTCCCATATTCAGATATGCCTACCACAATTGCATCTTCTTTCTTTGCCAAAAATAGACTTATTTGCATAGTTATTGCTGCAAATTTAATTCACCAAATTCGTGATTTTAGGTAATAGCTCAGGCGACGATAAGACATGATATTAACTCTTAATATCATTTACAAAAATGCAACACTCATTATCGCCCGACGTTTGTATATCTATGAGTTGCAGTTAACATATGCAGCACTCGTTGTTGTTAACACAACATATATACAAAGTGCAAATCTCTTTAAAGCTTGTCGATGCATATAATTGGCGCATATAATGCACGCCGTAAAGCTAGCGGGAACACATAAGGGCGCAAAATATGCAGCTCTCCTTATTTCTTACCACAACATTGTATTCGGTGCATATATCTTCTCCAAAATTAAGCCGAACTAATTTCCACGAAAATCAATGGTGAAAACATTCAAAAATGTAATATACACGGTTCTAACATAACACCGACAAATCTCCATTTTCGTCTATTAGGGTCGACGAAATATTAATTTATCAAAGTTGAAATATGAACATATTCTTTATCTTAAAATAAATTGTCTCGATATCAATTGTAGGTCATTTTAAGGACCGTAGATAGAGACTGGCTAACCATGTTAACCCGGTGTCCATTTTTCATCATATTCCGACCCTTAGGTGGAACAACTTTGAATTTCGGAGATTATTATCGCAAAGGAATATTAAAATTTTGCTATCCCGCAGGATGCAACAATTCCTCGCTCTGCCGATATTAAACCGTTAACACCACAAAATCATTGGTGTAACAACAAAGGTAATTTTATCCTCTACGCTATCCAAAAAATACACGGAGAAACCTTCTGTTGGTTGGCTAAAGCGGAAATAGCAAAACGCTACAAAACTCAAATATTTGGCTAAATTCGGAAATCGAATAAAATCACAAATATGAGTCGTCGCCAATGCGTACCTATTTTGGATATCTCTTCATATACCTTATAGTTGCATGTGCTCCAAATAGCACATACTAGACACGGTAAGATTCTAACTTTCTCTTTAACAAGTCCTAATCAAAATAGAAAACCAAGTTAGACACTATAAAAATTTATGTATAAAACTATTCAACAATAGTTAAATTAAATATGCGAAGGTTGAAGAGAATTATCCTTTTCCGCATCTCAGCCCCCACGTCGATTTATCGCAGAGCAATTCGTGTTGATAACGTATTATAATTCGCCGTAACCGAACTATTGTTTATGGGGTAAGGTACAACTTAATACAAATGACATGTGTACATATAAATAAAGCTTAAGAACGAAGTGGAAGAGAAAAAGGAAACTTCCATTAGTTTCTGTTCTTCTTCATTTATACATATGACTACCTATACATATATATAGGTGAAGTACAAAAGTCGTGAGACTAACCGACCATCCAAGTGAGTGGGTAATTATCCATGAATATAAGACACATCAAAGGCATAAGTGTCTTTAACTTAGTTAACTTTGTGGGTCCCACATAAATGTGTTACCGGTGGATCAGCCACCTATTCTAGCATTTACATAACAATCGAGTAGATCTGAGGACTTCTCTTCTCGGTTTTTCCGCCCACCGCATCTACACACCAAAACTACCACCACCTCTCTACCTCTATTACCACCTTCTTCTTTATCTCAACCACCACCACCACCACCACCACCACCACCGAGGCAGTAGATTTAGTCCGGAGGACTTGTGTTCAAATTTGATCAAAATTGAAGTGTTTTGAAGCTTAATTAGGTATTATTTACACTTTATTTCTATAATCTTCTTCAATTTTCAGTTGTTTTGGTTAGAAACTGAAAGCTAGGGTTTCAAAATGACTTTATTGTGGCCAAGTGTTACGGGTTTGTTAAATCTGATTATCAATTTACGAGTTCATTTTAGTTGAATAATTTTGTATTCTTGTTGAGTCGATTCTTTAAACATTTCCACCATCTGAAACTCAAGGGAAAATATCCAATGGTTATCGTACTCTTCGCGATGCTCATGGAGTTACCTATCTCCTTATCTGCTTTACCATGTTGAATTTGGGAAAGATTTCTAGGATAATGGTGCTATTAATTAAGAGTTTAAAATGAGTTAGGGTTTTATATGCTACTACTATATGAGATCGGTAGCTTAATGTTAGCCATTAAGCAATTGATAGGTGATTTAGCATAAACAAATGTTTGGGTCTTGTTTTTGGATCTACAAATGTAGATTTATTTTCAAAACCATCTTCTGGTAGTAGTAGTTCTGAAGATCAACAACCCATTGATCGGAAACGAACATTCATGGTTGCTGCGTACAAGCCACACTTCTATGTAGACGTCTTATTTTTTTATAGAGGATCAAAGTGAGATAAAGTAACCATCGCATACCAACTGTATAATCTTGGTTTTCTGTATTTTTAAATTTTAATTCTGTTGGCAGCCTGTGTAATGTATGTGCTTGTTTCAATGATGTTAGTAGTGGTTGTTGTAGGTGTTTTTGTTTCAATGGTGGTGGTTGTTGTGTTTTAAGCAGTGGTTGTGGTAGGTGTTTTTGTTGCATAGTTATACAAGCAACTGCTTTCGAAAGAGGTTACTAAAAGCTCTGCTGAAGGAGTATTTTGCCACCATCACTTATAGCTTCTCAGTCGACAAATCCAGTTAATGTGCTTGAACTGTTTCCTGAGCTAGTACCTCTGTTTCATCTAAAGTGCAGGTATTGAGTCTGGACTGTATTGAGTATTATCTTCTCTAAGATTTGCTCGAGATTGATCTCCGATAGACAAGATAAAAAGAAGTCACAAACATCTTCGTCTCATCGTTTTTGATTCCACAATATCTTTTTTCGCTTCCATATTATTAAGATTATTGTGAGGTGATTGATAATACTAGGTTGTTCTTCGGGAATATAAGTCCGGTTTATCAATTGGTTCTTGTGCACCTTGATTTATCTAAAGACGGAATAAAACTTATAGGTATTTCTGTGGGAGACAAATCTATCTATCTCAATAGACTTTTCTATGTGAGACAAATTTGTTTATCAAGTGTTCGACTTTGGGTCGTAGCAACTCTTAGTTGTGGGTGAGATCAACTAAGGGAATCAAGTGCATAGAATCCTGCTGGGGTTCAGAGACGTAAGGAGCGCAACTGGACCGTGCTCAGTGTGAGATTTATTGGGGCTCAATTACATTCCAGTCTGGAGTTCATTGGTAGTAGGATAGTGTCTGTAACGGCTTAATACAGTGTGGTGTTCAAAGCTGGACTAGGTCCCGGGTTTAATCTGCATTTGCGGTTTCCTCATTAACAAAATATCTGGTGTTTGTGTTATTTCTTTTCCGCATTATATTTTTTTATACGGTCCGCAAGTTATAACCCCAAATGTGTCACTATCCATCCACAAAAAACCCATCAAATAAAAGTAACACAAAAACCCCAAAAAACAAAAGTAACACAAAAACCCCAAAGAATTTGATGAAACCAATTTTGAAATTTGGGGTTTTTGTATCAATTTTTAAAAATTTGGGGTTTTTGTATCAATTTTGTTCAAGATGGAGTTTTAATGGATCCCAACATTCCAACGGGGCTTTTGTACCACAAGTTTGGTCACCTTGGGTTTTTATGACTAGTTATGTGTATATAATAGAAATATCACAGGTTGTGCGTTAAGTTCAATCCGTTCTTGAATCCGGTCTTTGGGTTGTTGATTGAATTGATTGACACTTGGATATTGGTTTGTGATACCGTCCGAGTTATTTCTCTTATTCAATCACGCTCACAAATTCCTATTTATTTGATTGCGTATTAAATTGAGAAATTGAGATATAAACTCTTTGATATACTTTTCTAAAAATTGAGTCTGACTGTCTAGTTGATTCTCTTGAAAGTTTATTGGAGTTTTTCCATACAGATTGCTAAGCGAAATATTGGGTGTGGTTGTTAGACACCCACTTTTTCAATTGGTATCAGAGCAGGCAAACACGTTCAAGACCTCATAAGTCTGTGTTTGTAGCGATCTGACTCTACGGACAGAAGTTCTATCTCCATAAGCGTACCGCCAGTCTTCGATGGCTCAAATTACTTATGGTGGAAAATTGGTATGCGTGTCTTTCTTCAAGCGCGTGATTTTCAATCATGGATTTATGTAATTAATGGCTAAGATCCTCCGGAAGTTGCAGAAGGATATGTAACTACTCCAAAGAATGTTGGTAAATATAATGATACCGAGATTCTTGCTGCAAAGCAAAATTATGACAGATTAAATGCTATCATCCATGTCATTACCCCAGATCTTCAGTACTATGTGACTACGTGCATTAAGTCTAAAGAAGCCTGGGATATCGTAGAAACTATATTCGAAGGGAATACCTCTGAAAAGGAAGCTAGGATTCAAAACCTAAATTTTGATTGGGGAAACCCTCATATGGCTTATGAAGATTCATTTGATGAGTTTAATCCCAAAGTTTTTGAAATTGTTAATGCATCTTTTGCATTGTGTAAGACTATTCCTGAAAAGGACATTGTGATGAAAATTCTCAAATCGTTACCAGCCAAATACGATTCTAAGAAACATGCCATCATTGAAGGAAATAACCTTAACACTCTATTCAGAAATACCTTGGTTGGGAAGTTAAAGATCTTTGATCATGAGCATACATATGAATTTGGAAAGGTGGCATCTTTGAAGATGATCCTTCTGAGACTGATTCATCAGATGAAAATCTTGACAAGTCAGTCTCTTTGATCACAAGACAGTTTAGAGATCTTCTGTTGAAGAGAAGTAAACGGTTCACTAGGGATAAACCTAAGTCATCAGTTAAACTCATAATCGTGTTCCTCCTAAAAACAGGGATACTGACGATACTGATGACGAGGATATGCGTCGGTGCTTTAAGTGTAAAGGGTTTGGTCATTTTGAAAATGAGTACCCGAATCGTTGAAAATACACTGGAAACAAATGTCTTGCTGCAACTCTTGATGAAATGTATGATCACTATGATTCTAATGAAGACGAAAAGTCAAGTGTTGCACTTCTTTGCGAAAATATTGATTTTGATAACTGTAGCAATACATACATCAATCTTGGTATTATTTCGGAAGAAACCTCAACCATTTTGGGAATAAAATGGATTTCTCTGTGTCTGCTGGAAATTCTATTTCTAATTTTTCAGGTTCCACCATGTGTCTAGAAGCTTACACAGCTATAGCGTCTGAATCATCCTCCTTGTTGACATGTTCTTATTATACTCTCAAAGGTCATGAACTCTCAAAATGTTTCAAGTACATACATAAGATAATATATGTCAACAAACTTCAACGAAGAGCAAATCGATTAGCAAACATGTTCAGAAATCGTCTGAGGTATGTAAATCCATCTCTTCTCCCAAGAAGCTTATTTCCAAAGAAAAGACTAGACCACTAGAGAAAAGAATACGGTTTAAACAGTCTATTAAACAGGATTTTAAGAATTCCGTTCAAGAAGGTCATGGTGGACAGATTATTGTTCACCGCTGCACAACTTAATTGTGGACGTTGTTGGTGTATCTTGTCTCATATGTCTGATTTAAAAGTTTTGTTTTTCTTCGCTTGTTTGGAATTCTTCCATCTTTTCATATCTAATTGATATTGGAAAAGGTTTCCCTGTTAGTTTCATAAAAAGAGAGTTAATATCGACAATTCTGCCTTCTCTAGGGTTATGAGTTGTGCGTACAAGACCTATTTGTTGTTTAATGGTAGTGGTTGTTGTGTTTCAAGCAGTGGTTGTGGTAGTGGAGGTCGGGGTAGTTGCTGCAGTCGTGGTGGATGTTGCAGCATTATTGTTGGTGGTTGTTATTGTGGTGGTTGTTGCAGTGGAGGTGATAGTAGTAGTTGCAGCATTGACGGTTGTTGTGGAGGTGGTGACGGTGGTTTTTTGTTCTAGTGATGGTTTAGGGAAGCAACATGGATGCACTGGTGGGAAGAGTCTGAAACCTAGCATAAAACAAGAGTTGCAGAGTTATACTAAAAGCTCTGCTGAAGGAGTATGTTTGCCATCATCACCTATTGCTTCTCAGTCGACAAATCTAGTTAACGTGCTTGAACCGTTTCCTGAGCTAGGACCTCCGTTGCATCTAAAGTGCAGGTAAGTCAAAAAAAAAATCTGTTTCAACTTTCAACTTTCAGACTGTAAAGTTGAACATTAAGTATCTGCATATTCCAAACTATCACATCCTGAATCAATTATGCTAACAAAACCAGATGTATATTATGCTTTGGTGCTTGTGAATAACCTTGGTGGTATGCACCTTCTTGATGGTTGTTAAGACCATGTAAGACGAACCTGTGGTGCAATGGTAGCATGACTGACTCCATATCAAAAGATGTGTGTTCGACTTACGCCAGGTTCACATATTTGTGTATACTTTTTCTTTGGAGACAACTTGTGCTAGTTGCCTCCACATTTGGACGTAACTTGGACAAGTTGCCTCCAGATTTGGAAACAACTTGGACTAGTTGCTTCATTTTTTTAGCAGCTTGCTCCTATATAGATTTTTGATGGAGACAACTTAGGTTAGTCGCCTCCAGATTTGCGAGCAACTTATCTAGTGGCCTCCAGATTTGGAGACAACTTGGGGTAGTTGGCTCCAATTGGTCCATTTTGCCTTGGATATCTACCGAGTGAAATCCAAAGAGAGAAGGGGGTCCATTTGGCCCAACACATTATATTCCGATGCTAGAAGGGCTGGCCAGGGAATATTGGAATACTGGATCCCCTCGGGATAAATAGGTGTCAGTCTAGAATTGTTGAATTGTTACCGCCAACTCCTGCCTCCGTGTCTAAAGGATTCCCTTCATGTCATGAAAACATTAAGGATCGTTGAATTGAGTTTCTTTGCCGAATTCCTTTTGAGGATAAAAGCGAGAAACAAACCTTCTTCATCTGAATCTCCAGTTAGTGTGATATGCTTCAAAATATCTCGCATTTATCCTCTTATTCCGAATCTCCAATTACTGATAGTGGTTATGGTTGTGTTTACGTAGGAATTTTAATGCTGAGCCAGGAGATAACAGCAGTTGTTGCAACTAGATCTTCAAAGACGGGGGAGCTTTAAAAAGTTTCAAGGCAGAATGTGAAGCATTGAGATGCATTCGACATCGCAATATTATCAAGATACTGACTTCTTGCTCTAGTGTAGATTTTAAGGGAAATGAATTCAAAGCTCTGGTTTATGAGTTCATGCCTAATGGGAATCTTGAGAACTGGTTGCACCCGAAGCCAAATTATGGACGACATCAGAGGTCAACAAACAGGCCATTAAAGTTTATTGAGAGGCTAAACGTAGCCATTGATGTTGCTTCTGCATTAGATTATCTTCATCGCCAATAGCTCATTCTGATCTAAAGCCAAGCAACGTTTTACTGGACGAGGACATGAATGTTCATCTTGGAGATTTTGGATCGGCCAAGTTTCTACGTGGAGTTAATGTCGATGTTGCATCTGGAAATCATTGCGGTGCTTCATTCGGGATCAGGGGCTCGATTGGGTACGTTGCACCAGGTATAAATTTCCACTCTACCATGGTAGGCTTATCGAAATCGTGACGTTTAAAACTAATTATAATTAATAGCATAAAAATACATCTTAATTTCTTTTTATTCAAATCCAGAGTATGGGATGGGTAGAGCAGTCTCTACAAATGGCGACTTTTATAGCTTCGGGATCATGTTGGTAGCATTGTTTACAGGAAGTAGACCTACAGCCAACATGTTAAAAAGAAAAACACAAAAAAATGGATTAATCACACGCCGTTACCGTTACAGCACAGGTTGAGGCCTAGTAATAGATAAAATACAATGTGTTCTCTAACACGTCTGAGTGGACACAGAAAAAAGATACAAAAATCACAAATATTGTCTTGGTCACAGGGCTATGATCCACTAGAGAGGCAGCAAGGTATTGGTGTGGATGATGGATGTCTTCTGTACAGTCTGAAGTTGAAGGATATATGATGCTACTAACAATAAGTAAATAAGGTTATGAAATAATTGAGTAAATATAAAATCTGAGTGATTTCCATTCTTTTTCCTTTCATTTTTATAATAATTCATAGGTCCCTGCACAAGGTACTCCAGATGTTTACATGTGAATTCTCCACTGCTAGCACTGTAATCAACAGCTTCAAAATCAGATGACCGCACGGTCCGAACCATCTTTATTCGTTAACTGTTACAAGCGTGGGTATTTGACCATGATCTACGAAATCAATTTTATTCAGTCTCAAACAACACAATACTTTCTCTGGTAGTTCCTCTTGTTTCTGTGCCTGTTTACAGCAGAGAATCATTATGTTAATCCCAATTCAGACAAGAAAAATATAGTTTTTAACTGTTTTCATTAACTGTTATTTTAAGGTGGGCACGAAGAGAATACTGCACCTGGATGGTTAAACCAAGATCAAGTATCCCATTTCTCAAACGTTCGCGAAATGATTCAAGTCCTTTTCTTGATATATAGCTGAATCGATGTATGTCTAGGTCAATCTCAAAGTAATTAGTACCCTACAAAGAAGACAACAAAAGGCCAACTCTATGTCAGATAATGTGAGTTAACATATGTTGTCGCCAATGTCACTTATAGACTGGATAGCTGTAAATTACCCTATAGAAATTATGTTGAGGCCGTGAGAGCACCGGCTTGTCGTTGTAAGCGTTTAAGAGCTTCCTTTCTGCAGAACTCAAGTTGAGATCTTCAGGATTGACAACTCCAGCCATGATTTTCAGTCTTTCTCTAAAAGAAACCGAGGACTCCGACCTATACCCTTTAACCCTTTCAGTCTCGTCTTCAATAAATTTCTGTAGTATAATAAATGGTTTTCAGTCAAAAGTTTGCAGAGAGAAATAAAAGACGGTAAACAGACAGGGAAAAAACATTATCCCACATTTATGGCAGACGGAAACTATGAGGCCAAGCATTTTAGCACACCCGTACTAAATGGAAGAATAACTTGCAAAAGTATAGACAGATTATAACAAAACAATCATCTCGAACATTAAGGAATTAGGTAGTTCAAGAATTCACAACAAATAATCACCTTAATGCTATCTTGAACAGCGAGAGGTATCTGTTCATCGAAAGTCTCAGATACTCTAAAATATAACACAAGACTCATCCCTTCCCCATCACTATCACCAAGGAACATTGCAGCAGGATAAGTAGGAAGCTGCAGCGATATACTAGATGAGAACTCACTAGCAATATGGCTAAATTGATAATTGAAGCCCTATAACACACTATGCTTGAAAGACAAAGTTTTGAAAAATGAAGTGCAAGTTACCTGAATGTTAACGATTAGAAGCGATGGCACCTTATCGTGTGCTTTAACAGAAGGAAGTTCAAGGTGCTGAGCAATGTGATTAATCTTTCTTTTGCACACAAATAAGTCAAGACCAATTGGAGTATAAGGACAATAGTTTGGAGCTGCAGATTTCCGTTTGTCTCTGCAAGATTGAAAGTGAATTAGAGAAGAGTAAAACCGGATGGAGGTATTCCACTGAAAGATTTAGAAGCATTTATTAATGTGGTACTAATCTAACAGCATTACATGAGATGCACGACCCTCTGCATGTTTAAGTTATATACCTGAAATAGTTCTCCCCACGAAGTTTGAAGGCTGAAGGTTCAAGAGGAGACCAGCATCCTGGAGTTAGCTTCTCTCCTATTGAGCGAGGAATAACTAGTCCTGCCCTGGGACGATATAAGAAATTCTTTGAAGCACCTATTACAATAGAAGCATTTAAGATTCAAAATTCTTAACCATACTTACAAAGATACTTTTAAGAATAAAGTGGGCATGAAAAGTGAAATTATTGTAAGATTGACATAAAACTCACAGGTTCCACATCTACAAACTCAGCTTTAGATGTATCATCTACTGACATACAATTTACCCGGATCGTAACTGATGGTCGTGGGATCATTGAGCAAGAAACATAAATTCAATTTCTTATTGCCTGGAACAAGAAAAGAGGATACTTACAAAATTCTGTAGCTTCATCTCCTTCATAAGATGTCCTCTTAAAGGACAACCTGATAACTGTCGACTTCCTTCTTTGAGATTGAGGACTTGAAGGTTGGTTCTTGTCATTGATATTAACTGAAGGAGGCAGCCGAGGCAAGCACGACTTCAAGGTACTCTCCTGTGTTTTGTCTTCAAAATCATGTCTATCCTCTTTCCGACCGTTAAAGCTTCCATAAGCATCTTGTAATACTTTAATGTTCTTGATACATACATCATCAGCCTTCCCTAAGCAAGAAAAATCGTAACCATGTCCGAAAGGGCCACCTTCCCCAATTTCATCTTTACAGAACTTCTCAGGTTTACCTCCATCTATTTTAAGATAACGCTCAACAGCGAATGATGTTGGAGTGCTCTCGTAGAATTCCTCGTATTTGCACCTGGTATCCACATAGCACGAAGAAGCACTTTCATACTGAAGCACTTGGGCAGTTGGGGGATTCCCAGTTGCATTGACAACAGAAGGAAAACCGTCTGAAAAGATAATTTCAAATTTGTATCAGTCTCAAATGTTAGCTGCTAGTCGAGAGATATTACAGTGGCAGGGCATGTAGATGGTTCATGGTTCATGCTCTTCAGAAGCAAACTCCGTCTAATGAGATCCCATCTGGAGTACCTACTCAATGAACAATTTGGACCTACTAGTTTAAGAAGAGAAGGGGTATTACCTCCATGAACGCTAAGAAAGTCATCATCAGAGTCGGACAGAATACTAACTGAGTCGAACCATGCATCCTCTTGGCATATACCTGCAATTGCACAAACAACTAAGTTACAGTTTATATTTCTTTATTAGCCTCAGGATTGACAAGTTGTGGCAGGAGTGCTTACCATTACCCTCTATCTGACTGTGGTGCCATTGTAACTGAGTGAGATGAAAAGATGAATTAGAAACCTCGGATCTTCTGCAAGTGGTTGTTGCACCCTTTTCAAAATCCACATGAACAAATTCACTCAGAGCAAAATCTGTTATATTCCCTGCATCGCTAAGGCGTTTTATGGGTGCCTCAGGAACAGCATTGGAATACTTCCCACCACGGCGCTTACCCGATCTCGGAAGATGGTGCTTTCTCTTGTGTAATCTTCTGTTTGGCGTCGATACACACCCACCCATAGTAATGAATCAATTTTACACTTCCCAGACCAGGATTACTAACTTCATACTAGATGCAAACCTCACAACACAATCTGGCACATACAAGTACGGATTCAAAGTACCTGCATTTGACATGTATTTTGTTTACTCATTAGGAGCACTATCAAACTACCAAATGCACAGCAAGTAAAATATCACTATTGATTATAATTTTCTCAATTCAATACCACTCATGGGTTGATTCTTCATATATGCACTAGGCCTAGAAACATGGCCGATCAATCACACTGCTCTCATAATCTTTACGGAGCAACAGAAGAATAACATCCGATGACACAAACAATTATAAGAGAGAAAACAATAACAACATCTGAATGAATGACCAAGTTCCAGATACAAAAATTAGATACTGCTCAAAGAAAAAAGAATTAAGAAGATGGAAAAAAGGGATTACCATAATTTTAATGAAGATAAATTTGATCAGCACCCAGGTTTTAAATTCTGAGAAAAAAAAAGAAAAATATTAGTTAGCCTTTCTGATTCATTTTTTTTCTGAATTGGGAAATAACTAAAACAATCAAGTAATCAGAACCCAGGTTCCAAATTCAATTATGAAACACATAATCTGAATTTGTCTTTATTCAGACGACGAGTCTACATCAAAAAAGATAGAATTTCTTTCTCAGAAGAACAGAAATTAAACAAAACAAAATATCTTTTTTTGACACTGACATCAACAAATATTCATAAAATAAAAATAATTAACAAGAATTTGTTTTAAAAAAAATGAAATTTACTTTTCAGATGTTTAGAGGAAAAATCAGAAATCAAGATACATAAATTCCCCCCCCCCCCCCCCCCCCCCCCAAAAAAAAAAAAAAAGAAAAAGAAATGAATGACAGAGGTATTTCTAAAAAGCAATACCACTGGTAACGAATCTAATGATATGATCGATAGATCGAAAGAAATGAAAGAAATATGGAATTGCAAATTGAAAAAATATCAGAGAGGTGAACCTGGAGATTGGGAGGGAGAGGTTGCAGGAGGAGATAGCCAAGATAGGTGGTGAGACAGAAATTTTTCTCCTCTGCAACTAAAAAAACCAAATTCAGAACGAAGAAGAGAATCTAGAGACAGAGATTTTTAAGCAGTTGTATAAATCTGTTTTATCCGAACAGAGTCGTAGATTTCGCGGGCGAAGAACCAGGTGGTGCATTCCCGATAACTCAATTCCACGTGTCGATCCTTGTTTTCACCAGTCGTAATTAACAAACCAACCAACTAATTAATACACCACCTGGACTCGTATGATATTTTGAGATTACGGCTGTGTTGCCGGAATAACCGTTCATTATAGTCACTTTTTAAAATAAAAAAAGGCAAACACTTAAATTAATTTAATGATTTTCAGTGAAGTTGGCTGTGGATCGGTCAGGATAATAAAGGTTTTTTCTTTTTCTTTTTTTCCCGTGAAGCAATAAATTAAATGCTGATATGATATCCGACACAAAACTTAATATAACGCGTTTGGATAAAAATCTGTTTCTGACTTTTATTTTTTCAGAAGGCGAAATCAAAAATAGAAGTTAGAAGCAAAATTACTGTGTTTCACAAAAAATTAATTTTTTAACTTCTATAAATTGTTTGACTTCTAACTTTTCCACTAAAGCTATTTCGGATATTAACTTTTTATGAATTTTTAGTAATTCCGACGGAATTTGGTAACTTTTTCGGTGTCACGTTAATAATTTTGGTAACTCGGATGAAATTTGGTAAAACTGATATTATCGAAACAGGTTACTATTAATTTTGTTATATTCGGTATAAAATAATGTTTTGGGATAAATTTGAACATCAATAAATTGGCAGGTAATGTAATGTTATCACTTATCACCAATAAATAAATAAATTAAATATTGACATGATATCCGACAGATACATGAATTAAAATAAGATAGAGTACACCGGATTTAACCAAACGGAAAAACTTACTCCTATTTACTTACTAAACAGTCGCAGTAAAATACCAAAAGTCCTCCGAGTGGTCTAGCAACGGTTTTATGAATCCTGGTGTAATTCTAGTACTGCAGTATCTAAAAACTGTCAACGGAATGATAAAGAAATCTGTCAGCTGCTCAGGTACTACTGCGGATCCCACCTCGCCTCAATCATCGATGGACCGATCCATCTCTCTTTCACGACCTCTGTCTGTCGCTGTACATAGTACCCCCATCCTCCTATTTCCAACCTATTCACAGCTAATTGATCGATCCAATGTGGGTGGGGTTGCAAAATTATTGCGGCAATCTAATGGGTTCTGCCTGCCCACAGACTCGAGGTAGTATTTTTTTTTTTTTATCATGGCAGATATAACGGTGAATCCCAAAAAATAGAAGCATTTTTGAACGGCTTCCTTCGGGGATTATGGTTTTTTTTCCTAAACTTGAGTAACTCGATTGAATCGGACTCGTTATATCTAAATCAGGCGTTAAGTCGATATCTGACTCGTTATATCTAAACACACAAGTTGTTAATTAAATGATGATCTTGTTGATTAAATGATTGTCCACACGCTTTGGTGTGTCTAATTTTAAAACTAGTTGATTAAATCTTACTACTTTATTGTTTAATCACCTTTGTTTGGTTAAGTGGATTGCTTTTTAAGACCCAATGATTAGAAGCTTAACCCTGATTAATGTTATATTATAGGATTCTGTTAAGAATCATTTGAAGAGTTCATGATTCGTATTGGTATTAAAATGTAACTATTGTGGTTGGGATGTAATAGTATGACTATGACCTACTGTATTTTTTTATGTTTGGCATATGTAATCTTAGAACTCGCTGCGGCCCAGTGACGGAGCCAGAAAATTTAGGTTGGAAGGACAATTATACAAAGCGTAACATGATATTGTGGGCGAAAAGAAAAACTATAGCCATTTTCTTCATTTACAAATCTCAATTGTAGGAAAAATCTTTGCAAGTACATTTTATTCATTTAGTATTGCTAAACAAAATTAACCTCTAATATGGAAAATATTAAAACTAAACAATTCAATTACCTTAATTTTGGATACTTGGATTATAACACACACTTTCTATTATAGTTCCAATAGGATATGACCCGTGCCGTGATTGTTATTGCTCTGGAAAAGTGTGACTTTACTGGATGCTTTTATAATTCTTCAAGATGTATTAGACTCAAGAATCAAGATCATAAACCTATGTATCATGTGATTGTAAAAATAAGTTAATGAATGCACCAGAAAGAGTCAACCATATATTCTTCCAGTGCACGATGGCGACACAAGTTTGGCAACGTATCATCTCCCCCAACACCTCACCAAACACCCCCACCAACATCAAAAATTTGGTAAAATGCATGCCCACCTTTTCTTTTAAACATTATCAACGAAGACTCCAGGGGAACACAATTCTTCAGAATTGTAACACTTTCTTGAGTTAATGAATCGGATAACCTATTCAAAAAAAAAAGAAAAAATATCAGCCGAACCCCACTCAAAAAAGCAGGTTATCAGCGAGAGACTTTGTTACACACTTCAATAGTACTCCCATTGCCAGTACTGTCCTCCAAAACATATATTTGATATCATCCCTTACCGTGATTACTACTTCAATGTGCCCTGGTAAAGAAAAGAAAAACTGTTCCAAATAATAAAGTAGTGAAATAAACAATATGCATCGCATTATTTGGGTGCAACACTAATTTCATTTCCTCCTTAACAAATGACCTACTTAATTTTTATTTTGCATGCAAGGAATTCAAGATGCATCCACGAAATTGAATGAGATGATCATAATCAGTACAATATTGGACGTGAAGTTTTCATACAGAAGCTTGACGTGAAGCAATTCTTTTTTAGCTCCTGCCATTGTTCCAATTAACTACTGCCTAGACGGACACTTCATTTTTGCTCTTCATGATGATTCTCGATCCTAAGATGATATTTATTTGCTCTCAAACAAAAGTGAAATTTTCCCTTATTCTCCCTTCCTGCAGTTACTCGTCTGTAGTTGAAGTCTCTTTTTAGTTCTTTTCCAGCCTCTTGTAGCAATTTCTTCGGAAGATACAACCCGTAATCCAGAATATGTTCTTCCCTACCGTGTTGTAAGCATGTGTGTAAGATCATCGCACATATCCATTCCAAAAATTTTCCACAGAATCTCTGGTTTCATTGGGCTACATTGAGTGATGATGATACCCAGTCTTCATCACAGCCGCCTCTTCCCGGAATTTCTCCCATTCTCCGTCGTTTTTCAAAAATCCACTTCTTTCCATGCTCGGGAAATCATGAATTTGAGTCTCCCAGAGTTTCCTTTCTGCCATGTCATTCAGCTGATCACACGTACCATACCAAAAAAAAAAAAATGCAGTCGGACAAAGTTGCATGAAAATCATTTAGGAGAAGAAAGACTCAAAGCAAGAAAACGAATAACTTTCTTTTGTCAGTTTCTACCATCACTCTTCCTCTTCTCTCTCTTTTCTCTCTCCAGACAAAAAAAAATCCCTCAAACTTTCATCAACCTCTTGCTCAGATTTGGTCCAAAAGGACCATATCTGAACAAGATTTCTTTTCTTTTTTAAGTTTTAGTCATTGTTTAATCAAATAAAACATTTTTTCTATGGTTTTGATGTCTTTCGACATATTTCTTCGTCATTTGGGGCGACTTTTCTTCGTCATTTTGGATGATTGTCTCTTCGCTTTGCGGGCGATTTTTTCAAATCTTCATGGCTGGATCGTGGCTTGCTATTCTAGGTTCAAAAACATCAATCGTTCAACACGGTATCGCTTTGAATCTATTTTCAACATAAGAGATTTAGGACATCCAGGTTCGTTTGGGTATACAAGATTACGGGCAAAGTACTCCTTTCTTTCAGGAGCATCTCTTATCAAACAAGAAGAAAATCAGATTAAATGGTCGAGATTGATTCCGGATAATACCATCATTTTTCCCTACTACATAAACAAAAACTGCGTATCTTTACTGTTTATCGCTCTTTCTCTTCGCGATTTACTTGTAATTGGTATCTTTAATTGTATCAGGGGTTTAATCATCTTGTATTTGGATGTTTTTGTTATTCTTGTACGCGATCATGTAGTCATTATTTTGATTTGAATGAATTAAAATATGTTGATTGGACCCAAAAAAAAAAAAGTAAGAAAATGAATCGACAGACATGTAACCAAATCTCAAAAATCAATCACTAATATAAAGCTCATTATATATTTTCTCATATTACCATGTTGTATACAATCTTTATGTAAATGCAAAATAAAGTTCATAAATTGTTGTTTAGTAAGGCCTTGGAATGACTTGAATTTGATGAAAGGGATAAATTCTTATTACCGATGTACCATGCTCGCAGGATATAGAAGTTCGGTAAGTTTCTACCACACTACAATTTTGATTCTAGTCATTATCGGAACGACACATTTTGAAATGGAAATTAGTTGATCATATATTAGCCGTAACAGACACTTTACAGTTATAAATACCTTACGTGCCATTTTCATTCTTGGTTCAGAGCATAGTCGTTGCAGTGCTAGATAGAAACACAAAGAAGGATTAATACTATGTCTCACGATTACTTATGGGAAATCTTAAAATAGAGATTGCTAAAAACCGAAACTCTATGATTAAGCAAACGAAATCAAATTAAAAATTAATATTTACTTAAAACCGAAGTTTCTGCACCTTCTACGTAGTCCTAACTCTGGATCAAACAAAAGAAAAATCAAATAAAAAAATGGTGGAAAGAAGAACCTAATCCTGAATCAACTAAAAAGCGGAGTGAACAATCCATTATGTATTTTGATTCATAAATGAGTTTAAATATTTACATTGATTATCCAAACATAACGCCTTTCCGGAAAGTAACGCAGAACATGAGATTAGGGAGAGTATTTCAAATGTAACTGAATCAAATCACTTCTTTATATACCGAAAATGTAGATCATCTGTCATTGGTAAACACACATTCTTTGCTTAATCTGAGCCGTCTTTTATATGTCTCAACTACAAATGACCGTCGATGTAGGAAAACACCATTGTCCCTTATAATATAGATTTTTACTCACAAATTCATCAATTTTACTAGTATTTTCTTAGTGTTGTTTAAATTTTCATTTATTTTCAAAAATACAAGGGGAAAAATATTTGAAAAACTCAACTGAACCTAAATTTTCTCCATTGTTCTACAGATTTGTTGTGGACGAGGGAGGAAAATTGTCCTCCTTAGTCAACTAGCTGCATCACTGTAACTGTCTGTTCTCAATTCAGTGTGGACATATATCATTTTTTATCAGAAACCAAGTACACCAAGCCTCAACTCCAATCTTTATTTTCTTTAGATTCTCCATGTACAAGGAAACTTAAAGTTGACGGCCTTTCAACTTATAATCGCCAATTAAAAAAAAATCGCCTCTTACAAACTGCGGATCCAACCACTAATAACATATGTATGACAAGACTTTTTTTCTTCTATTGGTCAAAGAAAAAAATCATTAATTAGAGAGGTATTTAATAAATGTATCTCAATCCAACGAATACAAGCCAAAACAAAAGAAAAAGCAAAGCGAAGAGGAATTTGGCAACCCAAAATTACAAAAACAAGCTCACAAATGCCATGTATAAAGAGTCTCATGATGTTATCATAATTTCCGTCGTTATATCTAACATTTTTGTGCTTGATTAGGCCCAAAAAAAACGCTTGTAATTTGACGTTTCTAATGAGGCTTACCAAGCTTTTCGTATTGTTTTCAAAGTCTTTTGCATTCCGCTCTCTCCTTATGCACCACCATTTGTAACCGGGATGTTATTCCATATTAGATTAAATGTTTGGTCTCCCCGATTAAACTTCAAAAACTTCACATTTGTGATGAAGTTTGGGTTGTTAATCTGTCGAAAACAACATCATTCTACTAAGTAATCCCAAATTCTCCAGGTCCTCCAACATTCACAAAATAAATGCGAGCTAGTTCCATTATTTTCGTGATAAAAACAACATAAACTAAAAACATTTATACCCCTTCAAAAAATCTTATCTGTCGTTTATCTTATCATGAGAAAGAAGCCAAAGAAAAAAGTTAATGTTGCGAGGATACTCAAGGCTCCAAACAAAGTCGTTTGGAAAATTGGATCACATTGACATCCTTGGCTCCTAATACCGTCATCAAGCGTAGTTGACCATGATCATTTACGACCCAAAATCGGTTATAGAAGACACCTTTTTAAATAGAGTTGAAAGAAAAAAATATTATTATAATTATTATATTAATTGAAATGGTTTGAGAGTATATTTTCCTAGACATAAACCCCAACTTATACCACCTTCCATAACTTCATACATATATACTAGCCACCACAAACTCCTTAGTACTTGAAGCCTCATATGCCAAAGTAAACATATCATATATATAATCTTCCTTCACCAAGCCAAATTTTTTCCAAGAATCTAGTTTCCTTGCTCGCAACAATCTTGAACCTAACTATTGTTGAAATCTTCAATCTCTTATAGATATTAAACCACAAGTTACCACCTTTTGAACCTTCGGATTGGAGGGTTTCCCAACTGGTATATGTTTTGCCAAATTTCTCAACTATAATCTTCCTCCACAATGCATCTTTCTTTACATCAAAATTTTTTTTTTAGCAAATCTGAATTAACTTGTTTAGTTCTTCTTATACCAAGACAAACTCAAACTCTCACCATAAAACATAACATTCTAAGAAGGTGATAAGAAAATATAATTATTTATCAAATAAGAAATTTTTGAAAGTTAATTAAGGAAGACAAAACCAAAAATAACTTTTTAGATAACAATCTATATCACTCGTCGTTAATCAAGTAAGCAACAATCCTAAGCCTATGGTATTTTTAATTTTTAAAATAAAGCAGATCATATTAACCCCAATTAAAGAAAATAAAAAATAACATTTGAAAGTATAATCAAACAATAACCCAAATAAGGAATTCATGATTTGAACAATATAAGTGAGTTAAAATATTCTTTGAGTTTCATACCACCGCATGTCCATTCTAGTATCGGTGGAAACCAAATAAGTCGTAAACAGTCGTGTGATTATATTGTAGTTTTCATTAATCGCCTAACGTTCATGAGTTAGATTTGTGATGATAATATACCTATATACATCAAACTGCGAAAAAGATTAGTTAAACCCCGTACAAAATTAAATTAGTAAATTAAATAATACTAGATTTTGAATGCAATGGTTATGAAAATCAATTATTTTCTTTCGTAAGGAAGTTATAAGATCGGGGAAAAAAAATCTCTGGTAACTCTTGATAGCTCGGCGTATATAGCGCGTTGATTACGTGTTATGAATAGAAAATGAGACAGAAAATAGAGAGAAGAAAAAGAAAACAATTCTATTCACATACATTTATAAAGGTTTAGGGCTCTATCTTATATAGTTTTAATACTTGCTGCCCAAGTAATAGGGTCCCACTAAAATGATCATCTACATGATAAGCCATTTATAATAACATTGTATTTTTAACACATGACACGTATTTTTCATTAAAAAAAGATGGACTTTCTCTTAAAGTTTCTTTTGTTGCATTCTTTATTACAGAAGTACAGTGGTGCACGTTTCACTAATGAAAAAGAGCTACTCTTTGTGTATGTTTCCACGCTACCACTAATCATTCCACTATTTTTTTAATTTTTTTGGCCAAACACATGACTGCATGCCATCAAATCTATTTAGTCCTATAAATATGAACAACCTTATGAACCTAATAAGATTTCAATCAAAACTTAACAATACTAATCTCAATCGAACCATCAAATTTCAAATTTTAATTGAAAATTAAAATCAAAATGAAGAAAATAATTCAGTTTTACCTTTAGAGCCCTGGATAGATGCTAACGCATTCTTTCCAGACCAAAACCTAACAAATGCGAATTCGTCCCATCCATGGATTCCGGCATATAAACTTCAGCCACTCTGCCAAACTTTTTAAAATGCTTGTACATATTATAAGGACCAGGGTCTGAGAAGTTTTTAACTTCAATAAAGTAAGTATTTTTATATACTAAAAACTGCTACATATTTTAGTTAATATAAGTGTAAGGCACGAGTATTTACTATAATACTTTACTAGTATATTTGATGTTTTATCTCGTCCTTATCTAATACATTAACATGTTTTTTATTGGTAATTTAACTTTTTTATATATCGAGAAAATTGTCTTCATGGCATAGCATCTAATTTATTGGAACGTGTGATTATCATACGAACCATTTCGTTTGTCCACACGCATGATTATTGGAACGTATGATTATTTGAGAGGAACTGTTGATCCCCTTTGAAGAGTAAGATAATAAGCCAAAAATAATTAAGCATTCAAAACCAATCTTAGAAAGAGTTCTGGAACCCCTTCTTCCCATAGTCTTCTTCAGCATCAAGGATCGTGGCCTCGGCCTCAAGTTCAAAGAAAATTGATTTCGGAGCCGCTCAATATACCCCTGATCCTAAGTCTAATATTAAAAACACTTACTCTATTGAAATCAAAAACTTTACAAACAAATATCCTAACATATGTATACATATTTTAGTAAGTTTGATAGGCTGCTATGGAATGTTACCAAATTTCACAATATTACTAAAAATCCATACTACTGCGTTGTTTGGAAGAAGTAAAGGGGTAGGACAAGGTGACCCACTGTCACCTTTCTTATTCATCTTGGTGGTTGAGGTACTTTCTTTGATGATTCAAAGATCAGCTGAGTTAAACCTTATTCAAGGGTTCAAGCCTTCTATAAATTGAGACCCTATAAATCATTTACAGTTTGCTGATGATCTCATCATGTTTCCGGATGACAGTGAAGAACAAATTACTAATCTCAAGAACATCTTAATTGCTTTTGAAATGGTTTCAGGCTTGAAAGTAATTTTTTTTTAAAAAAAGTGTTCTAGTGGTTGTATGAAATGCTCAGTTTGCTGACTCTTGTGCTCAAATTTTTGGATGCCAAAAAGTGCAATTTCTATTAAACTATTTGAGAATTCCTTTAGGAAGTAAATGAAAAGACGAGGTTACTCAAATATACCTCAATCTAAAACTTTTTCACCTATAATTCCTTTCTCCGAAATTGATTGTCTATGGACTGAGTTGAGAAAATACAACAAATCGGTTCCACTTTGTGTGATCGTCTATGGATACAACCAACTTGAATCTCTTGTGATCAATCACACACAGAACGGAGTCTGTTAACAATGGATTATCACAAGACGTCTTTAGATCTACGAACAGTCTAAAGATCTCTGTCAAAACTTCGATCTAGTTTGAGTGAATCTTATATCAGAAGAGAAGATTCTCAAGCATAAAAAAACTAGGTGCAATCAAAGTTCAACCACCGTTAGTCAATCAAATCAATCGAAAACAAAAGATAAACCGCAATTATCTAGTTTCGCACCAACAATACTAATAGAGCTTCTCAATCCCAAAGAAGACTTTAAACTGAGCGGCCGTAATAGATTTCGCCTAATTAGGTTACTCTCCTCTCCGAATAGGCGGCTTCACCAGTAGCAGCACAACTGAGATAGTTCTTGATGTACGAGGATTAGTTTGCTCGAAATGAAAACTTTCATATTTACAGACCAAGGAAGTTTGGACACCAAGGAATTTCCAAAACCGAAAATATTCTCAAGATATGCAATATATTCCAGATTCGGTTTCCATAATTCCTGGAAATGTTTTGTCCAACAGATTGACCGAAAATTTCTTGGAAAATTTCCAACTAGTAAATGCACATTACTAATTTTCATTTTCCTAAAATAAAATTAAAACCTTAAATAAAAGATTCTCAATTTATTTTATTCAATCTGGGATTTTCTTCCTTTAGCTATTAAGGAATAACTTTGAACAATTAAAGGTAAGTGTTGTTGCACATGTTCAAAGTATGTCGACATCCTTACTTTCTAAGTCCTCTTTCATACTTACAATCTTGAAACCGATTTGCCACACTTCCAGAAAAGTTTAGAATTGGTTCATCTGACTTTCATGAACTACGTGGTTGATCAAGAACACTCAATCACAAATCATGGGTTTAACGGTTCTATCAAAATAAATTTCGGTTCTACCTCCATGTGAGTACTGTGCATAGTCACGCTAGCTTTCCAAAATTCGGTTGACTAGGTACTAGGATCGGTTCCCCATATATATATGGTATCTAACTTGTACTTGCTTCACATGTCCATAGGATCGGTTCCCCTTTGCCTAAAAACGTATTGCCCATGTCCATAGGATCAGTTCCCCTTTCTGCTAAAAACTTGCTGCACTTCATACAAGGATCAATTCCCCTTTGTGATAGGTTGCACCTCTTACTAGGATCGATTCCCTTTACCAAGATTCGGTCATACCAATAACACAAAATCGATCATACCATCTCAGGTGATTACTTAAGATCGGTTTCACTAATAAAAGTCATACCAATACAAAAATCAGTCCTTTGTGAATAGTTTTACCAAGAACATAAACAAGTCATGAGCGGTTATACTAATCACACATATTGGTAGTTCAAAAGATATGCAATGAATAACAATACCAATAATGCCTGGCGATTTCTCTTTCGATTCACAAAACAAGTTCATGAATTTACTTCCTTAAAACAAATGTAAAACATTGTTTCCTAGGATGAAATCTTCACCTTATACCCATACATAATCACAATAGCATTCAAACGATTATGTCGATGTCTTATCTACAAAGTTTAATGATTAAGCAATAAACTTCGTATTGTATTCCTGAATACTATGTATAACTAGAGTATAATCATTCATGCTTCGCAGTTTTGTTTTCAATATGCACGACTTGAAAGATACGTTAGGGAATGAAACAGTTCAAGTCAAATATCACTAACCTCAAGTGGAAGGATGATGCTGTCGTTGTAGCTCCTTATTCTTCACTTCTGCAAGTCTTCACAATACTTGTAATGTCTCATATCCTAATACTTTCAATATAACATATACGAATTTGACTCTAGTACATAATCAAGCGACTCTTAAATGAGTTTTGGCTCACTAAAATATCACAACCAAACTTGACATACCAACGCTTGGTGGGTTCAACCGATCTATGCTCTAACAGTAAATCAAAGTCAGTGACTGTATGAGAGGTGATTTTACAAAGATTTTAGAAGATATTGAGCAATTGGCAAAGAAGATACCTCTTAAAGGGAGGTAGGTTAATGCTTATCACGCATGTCCTATGCAGCATTCCAATTTATTATCTATATCTTTTCCAGATTCCTGCTTCTGTAGAAAAACAAATGGATAGCATTATGAGAAGTCTTCTTTGGGGTGCTGGAAAAAAGAAAGGATGGGTGGGTTGGAAAAATATATCCTTAACAAAAAAAAGAAGTGGTGTTGGTGCAAAAAGGTTGAGACTCATTAATAGAGCTTTACATGCTAAGTGGATTTGGAGATACAATACTGAGAGAAGAGCTTTCTGGAGGTCAGTAGTTCATCAAAATTTTGGTGGCTCAAACAATGTTGTACTACCTAATGATTCTAAAGGTTATGTGGGTAAGAGTTTATGGGAAGGCATCCTAAAATCCAAAAAATATCATTCAACAACATTCTATTGTACACATTCAAAGTAGAAATAGATGTTCATTTTGGAATGATATATGGATAGGGGGGAAATCTTTAGCAAGTTCACCTGGAATTTATGTTATAATGCAGCTCCTACACTTCTTCGTAACTCTATTGTTATTAATGGGTGCATTATGTGTAAGAAGGCTGCTGAATCCAATTCACATTTGTTCTTGCATTGTGATAAGACAAGAAAATTCTGGTTTTTTTCTTCACTAGTTTCAAACTAGTATGGTTTTCAGGGAGGATGTAAAAACAACTATTTGGGAGTGGAACAAGAAGAAAGGGAATTCTTGGAGGAAGAAGCTGTGGAGCATGATTCCTTTTGCCATTTGGTGAGTTGTTTGGAATGAAAGGAATGGGAGGCTCTATCAAGGAAGATACATGCATTTCAACACTCTTTTGATTAAAGTAAAATGCTTACTCTACAACCGATTTCTTGGAACTAAGATTTTTGAAAACATTACTCTAAACAGTCTTTTGTTGAATTGGGAAGGAGTGATAGGATAACTTGGAATCTTGTTAGTCTTTTGATAGCCTTTTGTTTTCATCTTTCTAACACTCTTTCATGGTGGCCACTACTTTGTGGAAGCCATGTTTTTCTCTTAATATATTTAGCCCTCTTTCTGAGTAATTTTTTGTTTTTCCGTATAAGAGATTATTTTTGTTTAGCAATAATATTGATCTAGTTTAGCGAATAAAGTGCAATTACAAAGATTTTTTCAGATATAGATTTGTAGAAGAAGAACCTAGCCAAATTGGGGTATACCCAGATTAATTAATTGGGGTATACCCGATTTTAAGTGGACTCTTTTTAAAGGCTAAGGGGGAGTCCTAATGGGTGAAGTTACAAAACTACCCTTACCCTTTATAATTCTTATTACCCTAAATCAGTTTTCATTTTTTCATTTCATCTTCTTCTCTTCTTCTTCTCCTCCACCTCTACCTTACCGGATTCTCCATCCCCCACCATTGAAAACTCGTCGATTAATTCGTGGTAATCATCAATTCAAAAAATCTGATTAATCTTCAAACATGGATCCGCCGCGGCCTAGAGATAGTCGTATGAAAAACACAAATAGAAAACCCAATCAATATAACCCTGGAATTGCAAATTTAGCTCAAAAGAAAGAGAAGAAAAAAGCAGTTGAAGAAGAAGAAATCAACGCTGCTGAAAAAGGAGAAATGACACGATTGAGAAAGTAAGGCCTAATTAAACTCACTCCAGTACTTCAATTTCATGTTTGCATGTGAAATTAGGTCAGAAAAATCGAATTTGTGAATTTGCAGTTATTTAGCCGGCAAGGTGTGTGTTCCACGAACATTCCGACTTTTCATGTTTAGGGTTAGCCGGCAATCTCTTAGGTTGAAGATCTTTCCAGCTGTTTAGTATCTGTAATTGCTTTTACAGGGTCGGCAAGTTATTCAACCTTAATACCTTGCCGGCGATATATGTTTTTTTTACAGTCGATGGCTTATAATTTCTTACCGTGCCGGCTGTTTTGAAAATAGTTTGTGTCTCATGATGCTCAAGTCATAAAGTGGGAACGGTATTTGCATACTTCCTTGCCGGCTGTGTTTTAGCCGGAATTGTTTGGATTATAGACCCTGCCGACTAATTATGTGGAAAATCCTGCATCTACTGTGTTCATAGTTGTTATAAGCCGGAAGGTTATTTGAATAAGACCCTGTCGACTATAATTTAGCCGGCATGTATTTTAGTTATCGACCCTCCCGACCGTTTTTCGTCGGCTCAGTTATATTTGTCGACCCTGACGACTATTGAATTTTTTCTTAATTGTTGTTGTTCAGGTTGGAAAAGGGAAAGAAGAAAAGTATTACTCCTCCTTCAAGACCTCCTCGATTTGGTGACAAACTCTCACTACACCAAATTCTGGGATTAGAAATAGAACGAAACCGTTACGAATCGGGGTTGTAACGGCCGTCGCCTGTTTCAAAAGTGGGTATTACAATTTTTTTTGCAACAGTAATGGAGCCGTTACGGAAAGGTGTCCGTCAATTGTTGCAACCCTTCGTTTTGGCAGCCAACATCATGAAGGAAAGGCTGGCATAGTTTGCATGTCTTGTCGCGGAGATGTGGCTGGCACGGCATGTCATTGGCACATGTGGCATGGTTGGCATGCCTTGGAATAGAGATGTGGCTGGCACGGCATGCCATTGGCAAATGTGGTATGGTTGGCATGCCTTGGCATGGATATGTGGCTGGCACGGCATGCCATTGGCACATGTGGCATGGTTGGCATGCCTTGGCTTGGAGATGTGGCTGTCACAACATTCCATTGGCACATGTGGCATGGTTGGAATGCCTTGGAGTGGAGATGTGGATGGAACGGCATGCCATTGGCACATGTGGCATGGTTGGCATGCCTTGGCGTGGAGATATGGCTGGCACAACATGCCATTGGCACATGTGGCATGGTTGCCTTGGCGTGGAGGTGTGGCTGGCACGACATGCCATTGGCACATGTGGCATAGTTGGCATGCCTTGGCGTGGCGAACTTGGACGGCTGAGATCCGAATCTCAGATGGAAAGGTAGTCGTTGATTATTGCAACCCTTCGTTTTGACAGCCAGCGTCGTGCATGGCTTTTGGCATGTGTTAGGCGCGGCCAAAATTAGGGTTTGGTACAAACCGTGATGTTTGGCTTTGGGCCGCAAGTTGCCATGCTTTGTGTGGCGAACTTGTGTGGCTGAGATTTGCATCTCAGAAGGAAGGGAAGCCGTTGATTATTGCAAGCCTTCGTTTTGGCAGCCAGCGTCGTGCATAGCTTTGGCATTCGTTAGGCGCGGCCAAAATTAGGGTTTGGTACAAACCGAGATGTTTGGATTTGGGCCGCAAGTTTCCATGTGTTGGGTGGAGAACTTGTGTGGATGAGATTTGCATATCAGAAGGAAGGGTAGCCGTTGATTATTGCACCCTTCGTTTTGGCAGCCAGCGTCGTGCATGGCATGTTGGGACAACTGGCATGGTCGGCATGCCTCGGCGCGGAGATATGGCTGGCACGACATTCTATTGACACATGTGGCATGGTTGGCATGCCTTGTGGTGGAAAGGTTGCACGGCATGCCATTGACACATGTGGTGCGGCTGTCATGGTTAGCATGCCTTGGCGCGGAGATGTGGCTGGCACGACATTCCATTGGCACATGTGGTGCGGCTGGCATGGTTGGCATGCCTTGGCGTGGAGATGTGGCTGGCACGGTATGCCACTGGCACATGTGGTGCGGCTGTCCTGGTTGGCATGCCTTGGCGCGGAGACGTGGCTGACAGGTTTGCCATTAGCATGGTGGTGCGGCTGGCATGGTTGGCATTCCTTGGCACGGAGACGTGGTTGGCATGGTTTTCCATTTGCACGGTGGTGAGGCTAGCATGGTTGGCATGCCTTGACGCGGAGATGTGGCTGGCATGGTTTGCCATTGGCACGATGGTGCGGCTGGCATGGTTGGCATGCCTTGGCGCGGAGACGTGGATGGCATGGTTTTCCATTAGCACGGTGGTGCGGCTGGCATGGTTTGCATGCCTTGGCGCAGAGACGTGGATGGCATGGTTTTCCATTGGCAACGGTGGTGCGGCTGGAATGGTTGGCATGCCTTGGCGCGGAGATGTGGCTGACATGGTTTTCCATTGGCACGGTGGTGCGGCTGGCATGGTTGGAATGCCATGGCGCGGAGACGTGGCTGGCATGGTTTTCCATTGGCACGGTGGTGTGGCTGGCATGGTTGGAATGCCTTGGTGCGGAGATGTGGCTGGCATGGTTTTCCATTGGCACCGTGGTGCGGCTGGCATGGTTGGCATGCCTTGGCGCGAAGATGTGGCTGGCATGCCTTGGCCCAGAGACGTGGATGGCATGGTTTGCCATTGGCTCGGTGGTGCGAGAATTAGGGTTTGGTATATACGAAGATGATGTCGGTCAACACTAGGGGTTCTGCCGTGGAACATGACACATGTATAAAAAAAGGTACTCTGGTAATTCTTACGTAGGCATGTTGAATGATTCAATAAATGCGCTAGTGGTCGTAGTGACGTCATGTCAGATATAAGGTTTTACGATTTTAACCCTAAGCTAAAAACCACCATCAACAGTAAGTCCCCTGCTTAGCTCGGAACAGGAGCATTGTTGCGAGGTAAGCATAAGATGGTGACAGGCAAGGACAAAATCGAAATGGAAAGTCACGGAAAGATGGTCAGGAAGATCCGAAAAACCTTTTTCGAGAGGTAAGGAGAAATCCTGATTCTCGTGTTGACGGCCTTGCGTAAATTCTACTCGTGGTGTTGCTGGTTAGACCGTGAAATGGTAGAGGCGGTTGCTGGTTGAGATGCATACTGTCGGCTTGGCTTGGTCACGCGTCATCTTGGATAGGCTAGGGAACGCGGAGGTGCTGGATTAGCGAGTTGTCGGTGTTGGTACGTCTTGAGCGGAGCCGCTGGCGTTGGTCGGCTTGGAATGGGAGCCGCAGGAGTTGGTCGGCTTGGAATGGGAGCCGCATGCGTCGGTCGGATTCGAATGGGAGCCGCAGGCGTTGGTCGGCTTGGAATGGGAGCTGCAGGCGTTGGTCGGCTTGGAATGGGAGGTGGTGAGCAGTCCCCAGTTATACTTCTGTTAGATCCGATGGCTTGGACGAATATGTGAATGTATATTTGTGGCATGCATTTGGAGTCCTCGGTGCACCTGGTTGAGGGGAGTGAAAGTGTCCCATGTTGGTAGTCCCCATGTGTAGCCTACTTTTATTGCATCGCCTTAAATCCACGTCCACTGGATTTGATATAAGCTTATCATACTCTTCTGGATGTGACGCTGGGGTGATCAGAATATCACATGATGAAATATCCTGGATAGTGAAGTGGTAGGACTGAGAGAGTTATGTTGTTTATCATGGTCCCTCTGTTTCTTCAATAAAATGTTTCAGCCACGTCTCTGGAGTTATCTCATGAGTCTTTGATGGTCGTCGAGATGGACTGCGATGAGCAGTCCCCAGTCGCATTTTTCTTCAGTTTCTGAAGTTGTTTTCCTATGAAAAAGCTTGGGATCCTCCGCGTCCTTGTAAAGTGTTGAAGGCGTCTTTTGGACAGATATGTGATGATTTTCTTGCGCTGCACCCTTGAAGAGTAGATGACCTTGTTGTGGATATGGCCTTTTGGTTGACCATGTATTCTGAGCTTTGACAGTGGAGGGATTCTGTGTATATCCTCAGTCTCCAGGTATGGTTCACATGTTTCCATCTTGTATGGTCAATGGGTTGACCATGATAAAGACATCACCTTGGTGCGTTCGTACTGGTGATTTTGTTACTTATTCCACGTGGAACTTAAAATATGGAGGACTACAAGTTACTTTTGTAGTGATTGCTGCCGTGGTGAAGCTCTGGATGGTATCAACAAATGAGCGGCAGCAGTTCTTGGTAGCAGATATAATCAGAAGAGACTACGTTGTCGTGGTAACAAATTAGGTTGGATGGAATTATATGGGAATCCATGGAAGTAAAAGGATTGGCTGGACGCGTAAGCGAGAAAACTGTCCATGATCACGAGTTTTGGCGAGATGGATCAAAAGGCGGTCATGACTACGAAGGTTGGTTGTCTTTGATCATGATCCTTGACATGGGGAGCGTGGTGGTACGACCCTTTGCAGGAAGAAGCGGCGTTGAAGAAGCTTCGACTCTTGGAGAGGATGTTGAAACTTAAGGATCCAAACACTGAAGCTTCGGCTTCGGAACCTGGAGCACCTTATGGAGAGAACGTTGAAACAGAGCGGCTTCTTGAGCGAGTGTTAAAGCGGAGCGGCTGTCGGAGTGAACGTTGAAGCGGAGCCGCTGTTGGAGGACGTTGAAGTGAAGCGGCTGTTGGAGCGAACGTTGAAGCGGAGCGGCTACGTCAATCAGTGTGCTGTCAAACTGGACACCCTTCAAGCTAACAATGGTTAGGAGTCCCCAATTCCATCTATCAATCGTGATTTCCAGGAGAGGTTGGGGTTTGGGAACGACTTCTCTGGTTGGAAAAAGTTGCTTCCCTGATGCAGTGCGGTTGAGGGCTGCGAATATGTCTTGACGTTGCGCCTACAAAATCTCACATAAGTGTTTCATCATAGACTGCACAATTTTGTGGGCGAAGTCCCCGGAAATCATGCAGCTCCTGACATGAAGAGAGTATTTATGAAATCAGGAGGGTTGCTAATTTTCTTTGCCTCGATTTTGGAGAAGTCATTCCTGGTCTTTACGTGTGATCAAATTGGATTGCTGATTCCCTTCTACTGGGCGTTCAAGAGCAACGCTGGAAGGATGCAAGCTGCTGGCGTTGGAAAGATGCAAGTTGTTAGCACTGGAAGGATGCAAGTTGCTGGCGCTGGAAAGATGCAAGCTGTTAGCGTTGGATCGGCTTGGAATGGGCGTTGGCTTGGATTTGGTATGGTGCAGACTGTTGGCTGGGCATGGCACATACTGTTGGCTTGGCACGACGTTGGCTTGGCATGGCGCTGGCTTGGCGTGGCACGGACTTGTTCTTGCGGGCCTAGTTTACTATTTCCATACGTAGCTCAAATATGAAATCATTTCTTTATTCAAATTCCAAAAAGTTTTATGCGTATGAAAGGGGTTGGCTCTCCTTTTTATCTCGTATCTTTGTTCTCACGTCCTGGTGTTAGCGGTAGCGCGGTAGTAATAAAGTGGGCAAGCATATTCCGGCTATGTACTCCAGCGTTTCTCTTTCAATTTGTTTTCTTGTTTTCTTGTGTTGGTGCAAACCCTAGACATAGGTATGCCTTCCATAAATATGTAGAAATATTGTTCTTCTGAACTGGTGTAAACCCTAACCGTGGGTATGCCTTTCATAAACTTGTATAAATACTTCATCATAAGCAATTCCTCTGCGAATATCACCGTAGTAACGTCGTCTACCTCATGAATAGTGACGGGTAATCATTATTATACAAAGTAGGCATGTGCAGGTAGGTGACTGTTTTTTTTTTGAAAGGCAAACAAAGCGCTTGGTTTATAGTTTGATTTGAATTGATAGATAATTGTTATCTATGAGGGTTTTGGATTATTCTTTTGGAATGAATTTTTTTAGAATGATGATGTTTTTTGGTTACGATTGCAAGTGACACAAACATCCCAGGAAAGCCATGTAATCGTGAGCGTTGCGATTGACTCATCTAAATTCTTGAGGTTATCTTCTAAAGAAGGTTCACTCATTGTTACAGTTCTTTCGTCTATAACTAAGTCATCTGTGTCCGCTGACTTATGTGTCGACTCATGTAACTTACGCGTTGACTCAAGTATCTTACGTGCTTTATCTAGAGGAGAGGAATTATAAGAATCTTGCTAGTATGACCGGTGGGCATGTGGATAGTAATTGGGATCACCATGGTATGACCCATAACCTTCAAAAGTTTGGTGTTCCCAACCACTATGGTCATAAAAAGAATAATGTTCATGTTTCTCAGTCGAATAATCATTGTATTGGCTATACCAGTTCGACATCCTAACTGCAAGGGAATTATAAACAAACACAAAGAAGGCTAACTCGACCAAAACAAGCCTATTTTATCTAGCAAACAAAAAACATGATGGCTCCCTTAGATTGTTTCTAGATCAGATTTTATTCTTTCGAAAAGGAATTCGTTACAATCTGAGCAAACCTCTCTGGAAACAATCCGAGTTAAAGTAAGTTGAATAGAGACGAGGGAAGCTCAGTGGAGCTTTGATACCCAAGGCCTCACCGGCGTTACAAGGCGGCGTATTCAACTCACAGAAACCATCATGAACTTCAAAGTATTCTCAAAAGAGTAACCAATATTTTCCGAGCGACTTTCCTAATAAGCTCGTTACCCTATCAGTCTCGTTCTAGTCCAAATTTTAAGGCTTAGGTTCGCGTAGGTTACGTGTTCCTAAGGCGGGCAAGAAGGAAATGGAGATGAAATCCGAGTCCTTATCTTGATTTGGCCAGACCTTGCTCTTTACTAGAAAATTAAATCCGATTTAAAGTCCTCAACATATATGCATACGAAATCATCCAGTAAACCCGCTGACAGGGGATTCACGGGTGTTTAGAATTCTTACCTCCCATTTCAGACGGGGGATGAACCGTTGAAGTCGACTCGGGCCACGACTCCTATGTCATGTACGAACCCGAGGGGACGAGGCGATATCGTTATCGCCGTCCTTCTCTGCAAACAGTTTATTTAAAACTACCCTTCCGTAGGGTTTTAAAAATAAAGTCCAATGTTCAATGTCCAAAAGAAAAGAAGAAGAAAAAAATGTCCAAAAGTAAAATATTACAAAAATAAAAATCTTAATTACAGTTTCTAAAAAAATAAAAATAAAATTATTTACAAAATCTTCTTCTTCACTCCTTTTGGATTTCTCTTTTCTTTCCTTTTTGGGCTTTTCCCTTCTTTTCAGAACATTCTCTTATCCTTTAGCTTAACTCCAAATCTGAAAGCAAATAAAAATACCAAAACGCGTAAAAAAGAACAAATAAAATAAAACCTAAAAACAAATCCGCGTCGGCGGCGCCAAAAATTGATCTAATTTTAGATAGTGGTAAATAGAGTTGTCGTTCACTCGAACTTGATGAGATTGATTTTAAGAATTAATAAACTAAAATAAAATAAAAATATATAAAAAATATTGTCACAAGATGAAGAGAGTTACTGGGACTAGGATTTCGTCGAATTCATAACATAGGGTTCGATTTATTTATTCTCAACAATTAAAGCTCAATAAATAAAATTAACATGGACTCTGGTTTTGCCAAGGTAGATTCTCAAAAGATAGTTGTAAATCCTAAGCATGACGTATCAAAACATTTAAGCTAAGCATACTTCATCAAATAAAATGACAACCAATTAATTCAAATCATATTTCAATTAAATTTAATGCAAAAGTCTTAAAAAGAATTAAATAACTTTACTCATGTATGACACTCGTCTTCCTCCGTCGTCCCACTGTTGGGGATTAGTTCATCACGTCGAAAACACACTTAAAATATTTATTCATGGCTCAAAAAGTGGTTTACAAATGATGAAAATGTGAGAAAATTATTAAAGCAGTGACTTTCTTTTCTCTCACAAAACTCCCCACAAATGTGCTCCCTAGCTCTCTATTTATACATACAAATACACATCACTCAAATATATTATTCCATAACTCCAAAATCTTCTTCTTTTTAATTAAAAATATCTTCAGGAATTTTTCCTTCTCTTTATTCTATATATGTCTTTACTAAACCCATATCTTCTTTAATTCGCAGAATAAAATCCAAGATAAAATCTTCTAAGAATATCTTTCTTGTTTAATACAAGATGACTTCCTTTTTCTTCAAAACTTCATGTTTGTAAGGCAAGAAGATATTCTTATCTTAAAGATAATAAATCATTTACCGTTGAAACCAAATTTCCCGCCAATTTTCTTTTCAAATCAAGGAAGAAGATGGAGCCCCCTTAACTAGTAATGGGGTGCGATTATCAGTTGGCTCTCTGGGTTGCCCCTTATCCAAAACTGAGAGTCCGAATAACATGTATCCTCCGGGTGCCTATACCAACTTTTCGAGCCGAATTTTCCAAAAATGTTTATTTTCCAAAAATACCTACAAACACATAAAACACCATAATAAGTAGAAAATCAAGTACCAACAATACAGAACATTGAGGACAAATTAGACACAAAAATGTGTCTATCATGTATGAGCTTTAACCCACACATCCTCAGGAGTGATCTCTGCATCAGGATTTGGGCCTCTTAAATTTACAAATACAATGTAAAATCATATAGTTGTCCATAAGGATTTTGAGGTAAGTTATGAATATAATTGCGTTACAGGTAAGTTGTGAATATAACAAAGTTTGAGGTAGTTGCGAATATACGTACCAGTTCAGCTCTCACCAAAGCATGAGTTTTGCGACCAGTACAATGTCTGTATCCATATTGTTGTGTTTTCCTCTTATGCTCAATTATACTTTGCTTTGCCTTTTCTTCTCTTTCATTTTCGCAAAATTTTATCCAATCCTCTTCTTTCACAGTTGGTGGAACATTTATAATCCTTTCTTCATGAGTATGGAGAGGGTCATAGTAGGAAACGCATAACTCAGACTTGAATCTCCTCCATAGACCAGAACTGGCCTTCAGAAATTTCCCTTTGATGTCTCAGGTACATCATATTCATCCTCAAAAGACAGAACAAATTAATGCCTTACTGATTTTCAACAATGATAAAAGAAGTTAAATGACGAGTGAACAAAAAGCATGTCTAGGTTAAGTATTGTACCTTAAGGTTTTTCCAAATATAATCCGTATACTTTGTAGGCACACCATCCCAGCTTTTATATGAAATAGGCACATGTGTACGAGCCAAGCCGCCTCTCCGGTGACCTAATATTGTTGCGTTCTTGGTAACTGGTTGTCCATATTCATTGACCTCTACTGCTGCCATACCCTGTGAAAGTCAAACATCAAATAGGCAAAACCAAACAGAGCTAAAAGAGAGCTACCTAACACCTCAAAAATAAGTGATCAAACAAACAAAACCAAACAATTCACGAAAAGATAGCAGTCATTATATATATTGTTGGGTAAGGTAAATTACACAGTTTGAACTGTGTCAGTTCAAACTATAGAATCAGTAATGAGCAGCTTTTTCAAATTCTCATTGTCAGTAAGAACTGACTGAAAAGATGTAGGAACTTCAAATTTATCTACTGAAGACGTTAACCGCTGTCGTAAGTGCAACACCACAGACCATCCCTCTCTAGTAAGATCCTTCGAGTATAACATTTGAGTAGCTTCAGATGCAAGGATAAACGGCTCATCCACCACTGTATTTATTCTTTTCATTTTCGACAAGTTGACCTTTACAACCTTTGAAACTGCATCAACTTTGCAAGCATTCTTATCTCCAACACTAACCCAATCACAGTAAAAAGTAGTTTCTTCAAATTCTAAATAGTTCAAGTTGATTATATCTTTAATGACGCCATAATAAGTTATTTTTGCATCCTCGGTCGACTTCGCTTGCAGTCTTGTAACAGCTTTAATTGACACACCGCTGTTCTGTGATACATTCTTCACCCCAGAACCTAGTTTGCTAAATGTAAACCCATTTACTTGGTATTTCTTATATGATTGTGCCTTGAAGAGTGGTCCTTGCACGAGTCTCCAAAGTATTGAATTAGTTTCTTTGGCTTTTAATAATTGTTACACAACATGGAAGAGTCAATATCACAACCAAAACCATAACAATTTGTATTCAAACCACTACTAAAAACTTTAGGGTAACACATTACCTCATCGCGCAACCATAGATAAAAACTATTTGAGGTCTGACCATTAAACGTGTCACCGTTAACATAAGAATCATACTTCCTACAGCCAATACCGATTCAAAGACTATCAGATGATGCAAACATAATAATCATACAACAACTCAATGTTAACTAACAAAAACATTCTACTAAAATTCACTAAGTCACCATCATGCTACTAGACTCTAACATGAATATTTTCATTTCTGCTGAGGACTTAACAGAATTCAGACTTGAATAGACATAAAAGAGTTAAGTAAAAGTTACCTTTGCCAGCCATCTATTCCAATATACTTAGATAGGATCCAGTTGCGACACTGTTCAAATTGTGCTCGAGTCAGAATAATACTAATTTCAGAACTAAGAGGTATCTCATCGGCACCATCATAGTCATCATCCAAAAAATCCTGCCGAGTATGCTTATCATTACCATTACCATCATCTGACACGTCCTCCATAAGGTATAATCTAGCTTCTCGCAGCGCATACCCTCTTGAAATGCACCCCTCAATGTACCTTTTATTGCGCATCAATCCTTTAAAACCTTTCATTAACCTGCAATAAAAGTTAACAAATCAACAAGGATGATTAATAGTTCAATAATAGTAATTCTCAACTTAAAAATTAAACAACAAAGTAAGGGGTTGTATTTACCTCTCAAAGGGGTACATCCACCTAAATCTGACCGGACAGCAGATTAAAGCTTCATCGGCCAGATGAATCATCAAGTGGATACTAATAACAAAAAAAGATAGAGGAAAATAATTTTCCATTACGCACATTGCTTCCACCAGACTAGCTTTTGCTTTTAGAAGTTTATCTCTATTGATGACCTTTGCGCACAAAATGTTGAAAAATATACTGATACGGAGAAGAGAAACTCACAGATCTTTAGGTAATGAAGTCGCAGTATGAACTAGCAATGGAAACAGAGATTGCATCATTACATGGTAATCGTGTGACTTGAAATTCTTCAGCTCCGGTGGACTAATGCTCACGCAGTTGCGAAGATTGGAACAGAAGCTATAAGGCACCCTTAAGTTCTTCAGCACTGTACAAAAAGATACTTTTTCATCTTTTGTTAAGGCAAACGATCCATCTTCCATTGTTGTTTTACCAGTTGTACTATCCTCTTTCACCCATAACCACTTTTTAATACCCATTGCTTCCATATATTTACGTGCATTTACACCATCTTTTGACTTACTATTACCCATGAGTGTGTTAACAATGTGCTCAGTTATGTTCTTTTTGGTATGCATAACATCTATACAATGACGGACTGCGTTCGACCCCCAATTCGGCAAATCATGAAGTATGTACCTTCGAGAAAATAGCGAGTTTTTCAGAAACATATTCATCGGCACCATGTTGCAAACTATCCGCTTCTGCTCCTCTTTTATGTTTCTTTGCTGGTGGTTTACCCTTACCCTGTTTACTTTTCATATCTTTCACCATCTCTTGAACTTGCAATCCTGTTAGTGGCCATGGAGCTTTACCTTCTTCTACCCCTCCACTAAAATTTGTTTTGTCAAATCTGTACTTGTGTTGGGATGGCAGCCATCTTCGGTGTCCCATATAACATATCTTCTTACTATACGGCAGCCACTATGAAACTGTTTCTTCACCACAAGTAAGACACGCATAATACCCATGAGTCACACATCCAGCTAGAGTATCCAATTCCGAAAAATCATGAATGTCCCATAACAACCTTGCCTTCAACAGAAATTCAGAGTTCATGAAGTTAACACCATCATTACATAACTCTTTCAACTCCTCTATCAATGGTTGTAAGTAAACATCAATATCTTTACCTGGTGCTCTCGGACCTGATATCAACAAACATAACATGGAGAATTCACTCTTCATACACATTGAAGGAGGAAGGTTGTACGGACACAGTATCACCGGACAACAGCTGTAATTCAAACCAAAGCATCCATTTGGATTGAAGCCGTCAGTTTCTATCCCAAGAGTAACATTTCGTGCTTCCTTAGAAAATTCAGGATAGAAATTATCCGCATACCGCCAAGCTGTAGAATCCACCGGATGACGCATGATATTAACATCTCTCTGTGCTCTAGAATGCCAAATCATTGCCTCTGCTATCCATGGTATACTATAGAGTCTTTTCAGCCTTGCAATTATCGGAAAATGCCTTAACGTCTTTTGCGCAACTTGTCTAAGTTTTCTCTCATCATTAAAAACTCGTACGTACCGAGGTTCTTGACATACAAGATACTTCACCAATGAACTATTATCCTTTCAATAAAGTATACAATCATTTACACAACCATCATAAGTCACATAATCCATCCCCAGCTCTTTAATAATCTCTTGATATCTGGATACTTACATGGCAGGGTGTTACCTTCGGGAAGCAACTCTTTCATCAATTCCATACTGAGTCTTTATGTTTTTCATCATTATCGTAGCGTACATTACTGAATTTCCATTAGGACATGAAGGATATAATGGTTCTTTTGCCTTCTCAGCCGCTGATCTCTTTTTCTGACCACACCTACTGGTTCCAACATTCTCATCAACACCTGCCTCTACATTCTCATCCATCCCTTCCCTAACATTCTCATCCACATCTGTGGTAATATTCTCATTCAAACCTGCTGTAACATCATCATTATCTGTTGCACATTCAGTTGTAGCATTATCCTTATGTGGAAATTGTGCTGCTTGTACTGAACTTTCCCCATGATAGCGCCATGATGTGTACAACTCATGCATACCATGTTTGAGAAAATGCAATGAGATCTCACTCAGTTAAACTAAGCCTTTACCAGTCATACAACGACGACAAGGGCATGAAAATAAATGACTCCCACCACCATTATCCTTGGAAAACTATATGAATGACTTCACACCTTGTCTGTATTGTAAAGACTTACGAGGACACTTCAACCATTTTTTGATCACGTCAGATGACATATTACCCTTCAAAATTGATATTTAACAGAATCAAATAAATCACTTAGTCCTAGTGGTAGGGATGCCGAAGCCCTTGAGGTTAACGACAGAAACATCTTCTCAAAGAGGAGAGAATGAGCTATAAGTAGCTTTTATAAATCACCACTAAGACTGTTATCATCGTGCTCACAGAGTACATAAAACCAGACTTATTTATACACAACTTATCTTATAGACTATTATTTAATACCAACTTCTATTATAATCAACCAAATAAAATAACTTAGTCCTAGTGGTACGGGGTTGCCGAAGCCCTGCAAGTTAGCGACAGAAACATCCTCGCAAAGAGGAGAGAATGAGATACAAATAGCTTTTGTAAATCACCACTAGGACTGTTATTATCATGCTCACAGAGTACATAAAACCAGACTTATTTATACATAACTTAACATACAGACAATTATAATCATGCTAATGCCAACTTCTATTATAATAAACCAAATAAAATAACTTAGTCCTAGTGGTACAGGGTTGCCGAAGCCCTGCAAGTTAGCGAAAGAAACATCCCCTCAAAGAAGAGAGAATGAGCTACAAGTAGCTTTTGCGAATAGCCACTAGGACTGTTATCATCTTGCTCAATAAGAATCAGTTTATATCAAAACAAAACTTCCTATAACTTAAAAAAACTGCCTTAGCATGAAACTAAAGTTCAAAACATGATGAGCATATTTATGGAACATACAAACTGGAATTTAGGTTACTAATAGTTGAACTACATGGACTGGTCATTACAGAATCACTGAAGTATATAACTAAACTACGAAGTAGATGTATCTATCTCAATAAAGTATATGCAGTCATACCTTGACAAAGCACCAACTTTCACATCTTGCTTCAGATTCCGTAACCGGTGCTTCTGTTCTGTTTGTCTCTTGCCAAAAGGATCCTCTCATGGCTCTGCAAAGACCAAGACATAGAACAACATTAGCCAAACTTTCAAAAAGTATCGACTTTGAAACTCTTTTGAAGATATAGAACATTATTCAACATTCTGAAGTTATAATCATCCATCTATTCTGAAATGATAAACCAACAGTTACAATCATCCATCCAGTACTCATCATGGACAGCGGATGTGCACTTATTGAAAAAAATCTTCAGATAAAAGTAAAACTTAGTAACTTAACGAATATAATATGCACATTTCCTAGCTGCGGCAACTCAACCAAAACTAAAATAACCAATATAAGTCATCTAAGCCCATACAAACTGGAATTTGCGTTACCAAATTAGAAGGATTTCTAAATGAGCTGGTGCACTCACTATCCTATGAGCGAAGCAATTGCTTTGTTCTTAAGCAATTGACTTACTCATAGGATAGAGAGTGCTCTAGATCTCATCAAACCTTCCAAGAAGATATAAGACTTTAGCAATAAATATTACAATTCAATGGACACATTCATCAGTGTACCTTTATCAGGTATCACTCTTCCTACTCAACTTAGCATGCTTCTAAGGCAAAAAAACTACACCATGTCTAACAGCGGTATGCATCTTTACACAAGAGGACTAGTGGATCAAAAAATGTCATTTAAAAGAAAAGCACAATAAGCATAACATAAAATGAAGTCAGAACTATGAAGAACTAGGATACTGAGAATATACACATTACTTGCACTAGTGGATAAAAAACTATTATAGACTTATAGTATGTAAATATCTATCAAGTGAAGCTAATGATGTCAATCAACACTTATTGAACTTAGCTTATAAACTAGAACTTATTGAAATTATCTTACAAACTAGAAATTAGGTTACAAAGTAGAAAAAATAATAGAAAATTTCGAAATTAACATAAAACCCAGTTCAATTTTAGGGAAATTATACCTTCTAAAGTCTTCAAAATTCTTCAAACCCTAACAGGAAATTAGAAAAAAAAAATCGAATTAGATTTATATGAAGAAGATTAACAAAACATAGCTCATATGAAACAAATCGTTTTAGATTCATGGTTAAAAAACTGGAAAAACTAAAAATAAAGATGTAATGAAGCCCTAAAAAACAGATCGATTAAAAAAAAGATGAAACCCTAAAAATCGAAAAACTTATAACGATTAACACTTACACAGATCGATAATTGAAAGGTATTGAAAAGATTAAAGAGTTTTATGTCCTGCTTCTCGGCTAATACGATTCTGTGATGAAACCCTAGTTCATCCTCTGAGAGGAAAGAACTAACGCAGAGCAGAAGAGAGAAAATGAAAAATGAAAGTGAAGGTGAAACACGATTTCGATCTGTCGGCTGCTAGCTTTCCATAGAATTCACGCATGTGAATGGCACACTCGTGGGAGGAAATATCCTCTCGTTTAACTAATCCTGGGTGGAAATATAATGCTACGCGTGTGAGTGGCACACGCACATACCCAAGGTGTTACGACCCAAGTGTGACCAAGCGTGTGAGTGGCACGCCTATAAAAAAAATTATAACGGCTTGGATCTGTTACGAATTTTTCAAAATTTAGTAACGGCTTCAGCTTGTTACGAATTTTTTGTAACGGCCCATAGGCCGTTACGAATTCGGGAATTTGGTGTAGTGTAATTAACAGATGTGAATCTTCAGGGAAGAAAAAAAGAGAGAAGATAAGAGGATGATGATGAACACTAGAAATATCGATATTGCAATCGAAATGGATGATTGAAGATATTTTCACTAGGGTTTCTGTGAGAGGAAGAGAAGAGAGGCAGGAGAAAGAAAATGAGAAATGAAAAGTTTTAAGTCGATGGATGGGGGAGAAAACCCTTACCCAGGGGAGGAAATATCCTCTAGTATTACCCATCTTGGGTGGAAAAACAAAGGAACGCATGTGAATGGCACACGTACCAAATGCATCTGTTACGACCTAGGTGTGACCGGCACGCCTAAAAAAAAATTCGCAATGGCTGGACCTTGTTACAAATTTTCATAAAATACGTAACGGCTTGTGCCTGTTACCATTTTTTCGTAATGGCCTTTTGTAACGGAAATTTCATAACGCCCAATAAGTCGTTACGAATTTTAGTTACGAATCCCATAATTTGTAGTGTCTTGACTGCAACACATCGAGGGGCATTAGTTGATCCGGGAAAGCTCAAGATCCGTAAACGGAATGATTCTCAACCACCGCCGGAACCCGGTGATTCGGATGAAATTCCAGATGCAGACCAATCAATTCCATCTGGTAGAAGAGGTAATGATGATGATGATGTTGAAAGAACTTCGGCTGCTGGAGGAGGTAACAATGATGATGATGATGGTGATCAATACATGCCACCTGTTGGAGGAGGTAATGATGATGGTGATAAGAATAATAGAGATAAAGATAAGGATAGAGAAGATGAAATTGTTGAATAGGAGGAAGAAGAAGAAGAAGAAGAAGGTGGAGAAGAAACATGTAATAATCAACAAACTCAAGCTAATGATCAACAAACCCAAGCTGCAACTGCAACTGGAAAGAAGAAGAGGGTTATCACTAAACCAGCTGATTCCCACATGCCTCCCTCTCACTTGAAGGTTACACTGAAACCAGGTGAGCCTCCACGGGGTACCCCAGAAGATGGTGGACATGTTCTTTTTGGATACAAAGACTCATAGGCATGTGAAATCCAAAATACTGCCGTAAGTAATCTCAATCCGTCTTTGTTTTTTATTTAAGTGTATCTATCTTAAATTTGCTTCAAGTGTTTATATTTCTTTTCATTTTGTGTTTTTGGTATTTAGGATCACAAGCATGCCATCCTTCTCTTGAGGCGCCAAGCTTCAAACACTGTGATTAAGAAATGGACACTTGACAAGGAACGTGACGAGGTGCAAGCGATTGTCAAGAACTCCGGGTTGTGGCCTGCGGTAGAGAGTTTGATTGTTGAGTATGATAGAATTGCCGTATATTCATTCTGTGAGAGGTTCTACGGAGAGACTGATATAAGGTTATTCCCATTCGATGAGATGTCGAGAACTCCCGATGATGCTCATCAAATTCTTCGATATTGAGGGAAAAGAAATCAGTGATGGATACGATGATGGCATTACTTGGGACAAGATCTTCGAATTGACCAAAGATTTTTTCGGTTGGGATCAAATTGAGACGTAATTTATGCTTGTGATGAAGGACGGTTATCTAAGCAAGAAGTTTAATCTGAAGAAGTTGAGGGAAACATTCTCTGGGACTAAGAAAATCTATGATAAGGAAGGAAGGGTGGACTTGGTGCGAATCAATGCTACCGCGTAAGCTTATTTGCTATACGTCATGGGCAAATGTATCTTCCCCAACAGTTCCGGAAGCTTGGTCGACTGCAAGTATATTCAACTATTACATCCCTTAGATCAGATGCATCGGCATTCTTGGGGTACTACGGTGGTCGCCTTCTTGAACAATGAGTTGACAAAGGCTTCAAGGGAGCCCACTGCGCAAGTCAACGGAAATCTATGTCTCTTCCAGGTAATTTTATTGTCTAAATCATTTATATTTGCAAAATGCTCGTAATGTAAGATTCTTACTAAACTTTGTGTTTGCATAGGTTTCGGTATATGAGAACTTCCCTACTTTAGTGAAAGACAATCCCCACGTCAAAGTGAATGATAAGATTGCAACGAATAAGCCAAGACGAAAAAGATACAGTTTTAAGGGTGCTTAGGATAAGGATATGCCGCAGCAGCTTATCAACATGCGAATCGCCTTGGAAAAATTGACTGCGAATGAGGTAATATTTGAATTGTATCGAGATGCTAGAAATGAAAGTTTAATCCAAATGAGAGATGATGTTGCATTCTACTACGGTCCCTTGTTGTACCCCCATGGATTTTCAATGTACGATCCACATCGAGTAATGCGACAAATGGGTTACGTCCAAGAAGAACCACATCCCGGTGATAAACCGTTCTTTAAAATGGTAAGGGAATCGTGCACCACGTCCCAAAAAAGTATTGGCGTCCATTACGCTCCAGCACCAGGTACATCTCATTGGAAGGAAAGACAAAAACATAAAATGGATACGAGTCTTTTGGACAAGGTGACCGAAGGTCATGAAGATCATGAAAATTACATGCCGTGGTACTTGGTTTTTGCTCGTCCTACTGTGATTAGGGAACAGTCTGTTGAACAACCGGCTCGTAAGAAGAAGTTGCCACCGAAATACCCAGCAACAAGTCTTAAGAACTTTGTAAGTATTTTAAAGTTGTTCTTATTATTTTAAGATTACATTATCGAATTAGTATATTAATTGTTTGTTTTTTAATTGAAAATAGAAGGAGCATTTGAAGACCCTTGTGAAGATGATGTGTTGCGCGAGAGAAAGAGGAAAGCCTTTGTCGATTGAAGAGCAAACTAAGCACATTGACTATGCTAGCAATATTGACAATGAGCATGCCGACGAATTTTTTTAGCAAGCTAATGCTGAACTAAATAGGGAAGCACAAGCCAAGATGAATGCTGACAAAAAGAGGGATCGTACCCGTGGTGGTGGTAGTGGTCGTGAAAATGCTAAATGTGGTCGTGGTTGTGGTGGTAAATGAATCCATTCCTAGTTTAGTTCTTTATATTGTGGTAGACAAATGTTAAGGTTAATGGTTGGACAAATATCTTTTTTAAGGTTTATGGGACATGTTTTCTTATTTTGGACAAAAAATGTTGGATTTCTAGTTATTGAATGAGTGGTTTTTTTAGCTATATAAAGTTTCAATCATTCCTCCGGAAGGGTATCGAGTTAGTTAATTGTTAAGTTACAGTGTCGACTAAACCAGGGCCAGAAAGGTTGTGAACTGGAAGACTGCCGGCCCTGATAGCAGAAGAAGAAAGATACCAGTGTCGGCAAGGTAAGAAAATACATAGTTGGTAACGTGATGAACAAATTCCGTGTTGACTAAAAAGAGCAGAAAATGACCTTCTCCCGTGTTACAAAAATTATAAAGTCAGCAGGGTAAGAAAATTACAACTCCGCGACGATAAGTTAGTCGGCAATGTATTAAATAATTACCTTGCCGGCGGTATGCAGATGAAAATGACTTCTCCTGTGTTACAAAAATCAGAAAGCCAACAGGGTAAGAAAATTACTACCCTACTGACTATGTGTTAGTCGTCATTGTATTAAACAAATACCTTCCCGGCGGTATGCAGCTGAATATGACGTCTCCTGTAGATGAAAATTTTTATAGCCAGCAGGGTAAGAAAATTACGACCCTGCCGTCGGTGTGTTAGTCGGCATATTTTGGAAACAAAAACCCAGCCGGCGAGTTCAAAATTCAAATCTTGACAAGTACAATTGCATTGATTGACTACCATAATGGCCAAATTTGGGCACCATCCTATAAATACACTAATTCTCTCTACAAAACAACACACACCTATTTGCATATACTCTCCAAAGCTCATATCATCATATACTCCATCTAACTCACCCAATACCTCCACATACAACAATGACATCATTTGATTCAAATGAAGATCCATACATCACCAAAGCATGGTACGCGGAAACTCGAGTTAGAAATCAATCCTCCGCAAGGGTGGATGTCGTAACCTTTTGGGAAAGGGTATACAACAAATATAGGCAAGAGTTTGGGAATCCTATTGGAAGAAGTGTTCAACAAGTCCATGATAGGCACCTAGTCATCGAAAATGCGATACTTGCTTTTTTAGCTATCCAAAAAAGGATTTTGAATGCTAGCCACTTAGATTGTACATTGAACAATATGTAAGTATTTTTGTGGTTTATTTTACGTGATCCATGTTGTTTGATATTCCTACGAAACACCACTAACAAAATAAGTTTGTGCTTTGTTTTTGTAGCATGAAGTCGTCAAAGCGCGCTACGTGGAGGAAAAGGGGGAAGCATTCGCATTCGACGCAAGCTATCAATTCATGGTATCCAAAATCCCGGAGTATGCCCCGGACTTCATGGAGGGTGGATCGGATTGGGATTCCTCCGACGAAGATTGATGGTTTTAGTGTAGGTTTTGTGGGTAGATATCTATGTAAACCCTCACGAGACTATAACTCATCCACTAAGATCTCCTAGGGTTCAAAGGATTGATGCACATGCTAAGTGCATTCGTTGTTCCAATGACAAGGATTTAGATTTTACGTTTCAATCAGTGTAGTAACCAAAATTGCATGAATAAAGTGAATTACATTTTCCCATATTCTGTTTTTTGTTGGGTATAACTAAAGGTCGGCAAGGTTGCAATGCCGACTATTGGACAGCCGACAATATTAGTAATTATTTGCATGCCGACTATAATTTAGCCGGCAGTGTAAGAAATATTTATATGCCGACTATATGATAGCCGGCATCGTAGGAAATATTTATATGCCAGCTAGTGAAGCATTTACAACAGTCTCATGTGTGTCAAAAATAATAGAGTCGGCATCTTCTTCATTCACAGACCTTGCGTCCAAAGATAGTCAGCATGTTCTTCATCCATAGACCTTGTCGGCCATTGATAGTCGGCATTTTCTTCAATCGTCGACCGTGCCGACTTTTCACAAAATTCAGATTATACTCAGGCTGGGTTTGGTAATGCTTTTATTTTTCCAAAAGCACTTTCAAAACCTATATATGTCAATAATTTTTGAAAAAATTGGTGTTTGGTAAAAAAAATATCAAAGTGCTTTTTATCCAAAACACTTCCCAAATTCCTCAATTTTTAAAAGCTGGGGAGGAGGAACTTTTAAAAGCTACAAAAGCATAAGCTTTGGTCCCACTAAAATTTAATGCTTGATTTATTCTTTTCGTCCCTATTTTATTTTGTAAATGACAAATCTAACCCTTAAATATATATACAATTAATTTTTTATTTCTTATATTTTATTTTCTTTAAATTTTATGAATTATTTTCAAATTATTTTATTATACCATTTCATTTAATTTGTCAAAAATAAAAATAAAAATTAGATAATTACTTAATTTTAGTTTGATTGTTTGTTTATAAATTATATATATATATATATATATATATATATATATATATATATATATATATTACAAAGTGGTTAAGTAAAATATTTTTTTTTACATTCATAATAAAAGTAATAATTAGTAAATTTAATATTTAATATATTTATATTTAATAGCAAAAAATATTAATTATTTTTAAACCCAATAAAATTGAATAAAACTATTTTCAGATATATGTCTGTTTTTGTCATTTGTCACAACAACAATGGTTGAATATGAAATTTTACCAAACACATTTTGATTGCGTTCTTAATCAGCTTTAACTTTAATTAATATTTTACCAAACGTCTAACTGCTTTTTTCTCACAACACAACACAACAACGCACAACAAAAAAGTGCTTTTACAAAGCTGCAGCAATACCAAACTAAGCCTCAATTGATTGAACTCATGAGACAAAAGTTTTAATCTACTTAATTAACTAATCTAAACTCAATTAATTAAGCTAATCAATTTTTTTAGTGTTAATTAAACAAGGATATATTATCCATTTAGAAAATACATGGTTAAGAAGTGGCTTGTTTACTTCAAAATAACTCAGGTTTTGTCTCATTAAGTATACCCCAATTAATCTGGGTATACCCCAATTTGGCCAGGAAGAAGAAACGGCTAATAGAAATCAAAACGGCTATTTTGCTTCAAAAAAAGTTAATTTTTGTTGCTTCTAGAAGTCATTTTCAAATTTCATACCCAAACTGACTTTTTACGTCTCGACTTCTAGAAGTCAAAAAACAACTTTTAAATGCGCATCCAGACACGGTATAAATTTTTTCTTTTTGCCCACCATATTATGTTACATTTTATGTAATTATCCTCCCAATGGACCTAATCCTGACTTCGTTAGGGGGCATTCAGGTCTAAATTTTTGCAACCCACCTTCGCTTGGGTATAGAGCGTAACATCTCATCTCTATTTTTTTTTTTGAAGAAAGAAGGTTATATTAAAGAGAAAAATATTTACAAAGCCAGAACAAAGTTAATCACATATATTACATGTGAATAACAGTGTCCCAATGAAAAAGAATTTGATTCACAGTAAATCCTCTAAACACCTCATTTTCAAAATACCACAAAATGATAGTGTTCATAATGAGCAGAATTGTCCCATCAACCAATTTGTGTCTACCACCAAACACTCTTGAGCTTCTTTCCTTCCACACATGCCATAATATAGCATAGTTCACCAACCACCAAAACTTCATGCACTTGCCTTGTAAGTTATTCATACTCCAAGACTCAAAATGATCCAAAACAGTTGCAGGGAATATCCAAGACACCTTAAAAGCCTTCACAAAGAAATTCCAGACATGTACAACATAAGGACAGTGCAGAAAAATATGATCTGCAGTTTCATCCACTTGTTGACAGTACACACATAACTTGCTATGTACATTCACACCTCTATGACTCACCATTTTAATGTTGATATAGAATTGTGAAAGTTAGTCCACAACATGAAGCTCACTTTAGAAGGTATATTATTGTTCCAAAGAAATTTCTCAAAGCAACACACAGATCTATCCTCCAACTGCATATTGTAACACTCCTGCACCGAAAATTCCCCGTCCATTGACAACTCATCTGCTTTTTCTGAGAACTCTCCAACAGGTCCTAACTCATTACAAAGGCTATCCCACTGCAGCTGCTCTTGTGCACTCAGTCTTCTTCTCGAGAAATATTGTAATCTCCTATCAATCACCATCTCAGCAATAGTAGTATTCTTGTTGCTGACAGCGTTAGTAACATCTCATCTCTTTAGTCGCAGTCCAAAATTTTGCTAGCTGTATGAGACTATAAAATGATGATATGTGGAGGAATTTAGCAAAATAAAAGTGAGACAATAGATACCTTGCATATGCCAAACATAAAAAATACAGTAGGTCGTGGTCACACTATTACATCCCAACCACAGATGCTAGATTTTTAAATAATAATGATATTGAACTCTTCAAATGATTAGTAACAGAAACCATTAATCAGGGTCTCAAAAAGCAATCCACTTAACCAAACAAAGTTGATTAAACAATAGTAAGATTCGTACATTTAGATCATCCAATGCCCTATCCCTATCTATCACCGTATACCACTACTACTTATAGAATTAGACACACCAAAGCGTGTGGACAATCATTTAATCAACAGGACCATTATGTAATCAACAACTTGTTTGTTTGGATTTGGCTCACCCTGCATTACATATCATATTGTTTGTATTGTCATTTTTCAGATATCCGATTCGGTGTCTGATTTAAATATAACGAGTCAGATTCAGACAAGTCAGTTACGTTTGAACAAGAACGATGAACTCGTAGGGAAGCAGCTCAAAAATGTTTCCATTTTCTGAGATCCACCATTGGGTTTTTGAAAGAGGTAAACGAAGATGAAGTACGAAGTTATCGCCTCCATAAGGGAATATCGATATATGCCATGGTAAAAAATAAAAGGAAATACTATCTCGAGTTTGTGGGCAGGCGGAACCCACTAGATAGCTGCAATAATATTGCAACCCCACCCATTTTGGATGAATTCCACTGGTTAGAGCAGTTTCTATGGAATGAACAAATCATCGAGTTTGTTGATTTTGATCCACTATGGACTCAACAAACATGAAAAATGGATGTCCAAACCAACAAATTTGTTGGTTTGTTCATTGAGTTGGATGATGTAGCGCGCCCTTGATGAAAGAGCGAGCGATTGTGCCATAATCGCTGGAGTTGGAGGGAAGATCGCTGGAGTTGGAAGGAAGATCGCTGGAGTTTGAAGCAAAACCGCCCCTTCCTTTTTTCTCTCCCGAACCCGGTTATAATATTTAGGGTTTATTTTTTATTATTTGTTAATAATCCGTGGGACCCAACTCTTATTAGTTTATATAAATAAAATTATTTATGGGACCCAACTCTTATTAGTTTTACTAATAAAATCGCTAGTGGGACACCAAAATATCAGATTTGTTCATTTTGCCTTGTTTCCCATAGTGGAAAATACAGTTTGTTCATCCACGTGGTTCAACAAAATAATAAGTTTGTTGATTGCCATAGGAATTATCCTTAGCTGTGAATAGGTTGGAACAAGGAGGATGGAGTGTGGTACTATGTACAACGACAAACACAAGACGTGAAAGAGAGATGGATAGATCGATCGATAATTGAGGCGAGGTGGGATCCGCAACGGGCACACACAGTAGTACATGAGATTGATAGTTCATCTCCAATCCCCAAGATCTTATTTAACAGACATTGTTTAAATTTAGAGACAAAAATAATGATATTGACTTAAGACTCAAGGTCATGAAGAAAGTCTAATATAATCTTTCTCCTTTACCCCACTTAGCCATGTCATCTTTCTTTATGACTTTAACCCTTACATTTGGAGATGAAAATTTGGTAGAAAAAAATCTTAAATTCTAGGTCTCATGTTATTTTAAGACCTTCACACCTTGCATTGAAGATGCAGATTCATAAAACTAGTGATTCATAAACGATAAATATATATTGGACCGAGTCGAAATCCAATATATACCACTAAAGATTAAACTTGTCAGATGGTAGAAGAAGTGGATTCAATACAATGCTTGTTTCTAGTCGGATTTACCTAACTTCCTCGTTTCAGCTTCTTAATCCATCTTTTTCACCATGTTTGTTTACTCCTAACTCATTTGAGTCGTCTGGATCTGACTGAAATCACCTGACTTGAGTTAGTGGTTTGGTTCCATGAGTCAAGGGTATTTTGTTACCTGACTCAAATGGGTCCAAATCAGGAGTTAGATCTGAGCCAGAGGTTGAGCAGATCTGATTCAAAATAGAAAAAAAACTGTCTGACTGCTGACTCGTGACGAGTCAGGAATTGACTAAGACCCAAACGCCGAGTCAACTGCAAACAAACAACGTCTCCTCTATTGTTAGAACAACAAAGAATCCTTACCGCAAGTTCTACACTCCTTGGCCGAGGAAAAAAAAAAGAGTTCTACACTCCCTGCTTCCCCATCCAACAAAATAATGAATAAAAATCTGTGATAAGAGATCAAGAACTTTTTGTAATAGAAGCTTTTTTAATCAGTACAGTTTATTTGACGACCAGTACTAGGTACATGTACACAAAGAGAAATCCAGTTTTGGATAGTTCTTTGAACATGAGTTTGAGATCGCCAAAGATTTAACATAAGAGTACATAATAATTAAATCATAACAATTATGTGAATCTAGGCGATGGCTCATCTCAAGGTCATTAGGTGGGGGTTCATTCTAACTCTTCCTCGCGCAACAACATGACTTATTTCGAAATTATAATGGTATCACGCCTTCCAATTTTGAGCTTTGTGCAACGTTTAAAAGAACGGAAAATGGGTCATTCGTGCAAATATTTTTAAAACGTGGTTTAAATGGACGAGTAAAAATTAGTATGGGCGAAATGGACACCAAAAAAATAGCAAAGATTAAACTGGATTCATCCTGACTTAAACTTAAAAAATAGCAAGGATGAAACTGGATGCATCCTGATGTAAATTAAAAATAAAAAAAATTATTTGAAAATGGGTAGGATGAAACTGTTTACATCCTGGCTATTTTTACATTTTTGTCCATTTAAACAGTATCAAAATCTAAATGTCCTTTTCACCTCGGAATTGTTGACTTTGGTCTTTTTAACCAATTTTGTGTTAAAAGAAATGCCAGGACTTTTGTTGACTAATCCCAAGGTCTTATTTAACAAACATTGTCTAAATTTAGAGACAAAAATGACGATATTGACTTAAGACTCAAGGTCATGAAAAAAGTCCAATATAAACTTTCTTCTTTACCCCACTTAGTCATGTCATCTTTTTTTTATGAACTTAACCCTTATATTTGGAGATGAAAATTTGGTAGAAAAAAATCTTAAGTCATGTTATTTTAAGACCTTTACACCTTGCATTGGAGATGCGGATTCATAAAACTAATGATTCATAAACGATATATATACATTGGACTAAGTCGAAATCCAATATATACCACTAAATATTAAACTAGTCAGATGGTAGAAGAAACAGGTACAATATAGTCCTTGTCTCTAGTCAGATTTACCTAACATCCTCGTTTCAACTTCCTAATCCATCCCTTTCTTTATTGTTAAAACAACAAACAATCCTTATTGCAACTGCAAGTTCTACACTCCTTGACCGAGCCAATATATATATGAGGAAGGATCCCCTCACATTTTTATTATCACAATATCTCACACATTAGACGTTATTTTTGGGAATAAAAATCAAACTGTAATGGAGTTGAAGCTAATATTTTGGGGATATGTTCCTATTACCAAGTTATATATACCTACCAAAAATGAGCACATTCCGAAATATAAAACCTCGCAATCTACCTGTCTTAAGTTTGACGTCCAGAAATCCGTTGATTTTCGACGGTTCATTTTCAAAGTAGTAGATGGTGGTGTTATATGTCTCAGAATACGGTCATTTTTGGTAAGTATGTATAACTTGATAAGAGAAACATATTCCCAAAATATTAGCTTCAAATAGGTTATGGTTCGATTTTTATTCGCAAAAATAACGTCCAACTTGTAAGATAGTCTGATAATAAAAGTGTGAGGGGATCCCTCCTCTCTCTCTATATATATATATACACACGCTCCTTGCTTCCCCATCCAACCTTTTTTGTATAAAATTCTTTGGTAAGAGATCAAGAACTTATAGTGACAGAAGCTTCTTTCATCAGTTTAATTTATTTGATGACCCAAATACATTTACTAGGTAAATGTACATACTTCCAGTTTTCGATAATTCTTTGAACATGAGTATGAGATCGCTAAAGATTTAACATAAAACTACATAATAATTAAAAAGGAGAATCCCCTTACATGTTTATTATCACATTATCTCACACTTTAGACGCCTTTTTTGTGAATAAAAACCATACAATAACGGATTTGAAGCTAATATTTTGAGGATACGAAGCTCTGCCTTACTACCAAAAATGAGCGCATTCCGAAACACTAAACCTCACCATTACTGATCTTAATTTTGATAGTTAAAATCTGTTGATTTTAAACGGTTCTTTTTCAAAATAGTAGATGATGGTATTATACATCTCAGAATGAACTTATTTTTGGTAGGTTTGTAAAGTTTTGCAAGAAAATCATATGCCCAAAATATTAATTTCAGATCCAATAACATTAATTTTTTATCCACCAAAAAACTAAAGTATGAGATATAAGGTCTTATTTTTTTTTACAAGAAAAAGAGTAAGAGAGCTCGTCAAAGCTAACTACTCTGGTTTACAACCAAAGGATCACCTGAGCTAAGTATAACTTCAGGGTGATACATCAAAATATGAGTACGAATATTACAGTTATCTTTAAGGGTAGCGTTTGTTGGGTACTGTAATATAGTCCAAAAAGACTGGAGGTTAGGACATTTCCAGTTAAAGTTTTGAAATAAGATAGAATGGCTAGCTATTCTAGATAAGTTGCCTGCAGTAGTGTTTTTTTGAGGCGTCAGCTTGATGAGCCTTCCCAACACAAAATCAATAGGTTATTTGCTTCTGTCGTTGTTTTGTGTGTAGTCTCATTGAAATCTTTCCTGGACTTGTAGTTGATAGAGAGACTGAATGGTTTGTAGAATTCCTTCTTCTTATGCTGCATAATCAATGTATTTCTGGTGCATTTCCTTCCCCCAGTTCAGTGCAAGTTGAGCTCCCCTGCTTGCTCTGTTTGTTCTACTGAATCCAGTTGTAATGTCTTTGATGTTTCTTGCTCCCATGCATTGACCTGTAGAAGACATTGCCAAAAACGCAAAGTTAGTATAAGATGGTAAATCACTATTAGCCTTATTATTTTTACTTCTAGAATATGTATGTTAATAGTGATGCCAAAATATCCCCCAAGATTTCTGTCCAGACTGATGGAGCTTGTATGTTGAGCATTAGAATCCTTTTGATAGTAAGGATTGTTTAAGATATGACCTGGGTTGTGATGCACTCTATAGTAGTTGCTTAGGTATTGAGTGATCTTCAGAGCAGTATCAACAGTAGAAGGATTTATATTCCTGAAAATATGATCACATCTAGCTTTACAGATGAACCAACAAATGGTAGCAAAGGTTGCATTCCAACTAGCTATTGGATTATTATGAGTAAACCAGCTGTTGAACCACTCATGGAAAGACCTGAAGGTGGAAAAGAGTTGATGATTTGCCCCAAACAGTTTAGCCCAAACATCAGAGGCAGCTGGACAGGCTAGAAGAGCATGAGTGGTATCTTCAGAAGAATTCTTGCAAATGGAGCAAATTAGATCAATATAGTGAAGGATACTAGCACTCTTGGCATTGGTAGGAAGAATGTCATGAGCACATTTCCAGATGAAAAGATGAATAGCAGGGGAGGTGTCTAGACTCCAAATATTCATCCAAGGAGCTATGTTAATATCATTAGCGTACTTGTCAGTGACTTGTTTGTCATACAGGGATTTGATAGAGAATTTTCATGTATTAGTAAGTTCCAGGTTATAGTATCTTCAGCATTTGGGTTGTGATGAGTGTGGGTAATGAGGTATTTAATGTCTTGGGTAAACCAGAGGGCTAAGATTGTAGTGTCCCATTCTCCATGAGCATTGAAAAGTTGGTTGAAAGTTTTGAGATTAGGTGGGAAGTGAGGAGGTTTTTGGATGGTGTCTGAAAATCCTTCAATCCATATGTCACCCCAGATACTAATTTTTGTTCCATCTCCAATCTTCCAAATGTAGTATATTTGAATGCAAGAGATACCCTCTAGAATTCCTTTCCATATCCAAGAATCAGTGTTCTTTGGTTTGGTGTCCATTCTGATAACTTCTTGATTAGGGTAATGGGAGGCTTTTATAGTAGTGCTCCAGAGGGAATTTGACTCTTCAACTAATCTCCAGGAAATTTTAGAGATCATAGCTAAGTTGAAGGATTCCATATTTTTGAAGCCCAAACCACCTAGTTCTTTTGGTTTGTTAACAGCATCCCAAGCAATGTAAAATAAACATTTGGATTTGTCTTGCTCCTTGTTCTAGAAGAAATCTCTTTGAATAGCATTTAATTCTTTGCAGGTACCTTTGGGAATCTTGAAGAAATTTATTTGGTAAATACTTGAAGTATAAGTAACAGTTTGGATGAGAGTGACTTTTCCAGCTGCAGAAAGATTGGTTTTCCAACCCGCAAATCTTTGCTTTAGTTTATCCACACAAGGTTTGAAAGCTTGTATATTGCTTCTGTTGGTTATGAGGGGTGAGCCTAAGTATTTATCAGTGTTGCTAATCCTTTGAACATGCATAGCTTCACTGATATCATCTGCAATGTTTGGGGAAGTGTTTTTACTGAAGAAAATTCCTGATTTAGCAAAGTTGATCAGTTGTCCAGAGGATTGACCAAAGTCTTGGAAGATCTTGATGAGGTTGTTGCATTCTTTCATGTTGGCTTTGCAGAAGATCATGCACTCATCAGTAAATAAGAGATGGTTGATAGTAGGAGCATCATTACATATTTTGGTTCCATGAATGATCCCTTCAGTTTCAGCAGATCTCAGATATCTTGATAGAGCCTCCATACAGAATAAGAATAAATATGGGGATAAGGGATCTCCTTGTCTGATCCCTCTAGTTGGTTTGAAGAATTTACCAGGAGATCCATTTATTAAGACAACAAGGTTGGTGGTAGAAATGCATTGATGTATAAGGTTGCACCATTGCTTACTGAAACCCATCTGTGACATAACTTTGATGAGGAATTCCCAGTTGACCCCGTCAAAGGCTTTGGCCATATAAATCTTAATTCCCATGGTTCCATTGGCTCCCTTTTCCCCTTTTCTGGTGTTCACATGGTGTATAATCTCATGGGCAATGGCAATGCTGTCAGATATTTGTCTTCCATGGATGAAGGCAGAATGAAAGGGAGAAATAAGTTTTGGAAGAATAGGTTTGAGTCTTTGGGCAAGAAGTTTGGATATGATTTTGTAGGTGGTATTGCATAAAGAAATAGGCATGAATTGGGCTAGGGTAGTTGGGTTTTCAGTTTTAGGTATGAGAGAAATGAAAGTGGAGTTCATCTCTTTAAGAATGAAGCCAGAAGTGAAAAAAATTTGAACCATGTTGATGATGTCTTCACCAACTACCTCCCAGTTAGCTTGAAAGAAATTTTGTGGGAATCCATTAGGGCCTGGGGCTGTGTCACCTGCCATGCTGAAGAGTATGATTTTGATTTCCAATGCATCTGGAGTCTTGAGAAGGTTGACGTTCTCATTGTTGGTGATGGTAGTGGGTATAAGATCTATGAGGGATTGATTGATGGTGATAGGTGCAGCTGTAGCCATATTAGAAAAATGGTTAGTGAAGCAAAGATGAATTTCATTGTTGTTGTGTATCCAGGTGCCCTCTTCATTCTGAATGGAGACAATTTTGTTTCTCCTGTATCTTTTCTTGGCAGAAATATGGAAAAAGCTGGTGTTTTTGTCTCCAAGTTTGATGAGCTGATCTCTGCTTTTAGTCTTTCAGAACTTTTCTTGAATATCTTGCCAATGTTCCACTTTTTTCTTGGCCTCTCTAATAGCTTGACCTCTAGAGCTATTAAAAGTGTTCTTAGTAACCCATTCCAAGTGTTTAATACTGTCTTTTAAATTTGTCTTGATATTGCCATATATTTCTTTATTCCATTTCTTTAATTTGATTTTACATCTCTTAGCTTCCTAGCTATCTTGATAGCAAGGGATCCTTTGTGTTCAGTCTTCCAACATTCAGCTATAATCTCTTTGCAATCTTTATGATCCAGCCAGGGTCCAAAAAATTTAAATGGTATGTGACCTTCTTTCCAGGATGGATTGGTATTGAGAAGGATTGGGTTATGATCAGAGCCAATGGATGGAAGGTTTGAAATGGTAGAGTTAGGGTATATTTCAAGACAACTTTAAGTATCAAGGCCTCTGTCTAGTCTTTGTTCTGTTAACTGAGCAACAACTCTTCTGTTAGTCCATGTGAATGGATATTCAGTATATCCCAAATCAGTTAGCTCAGCTGCTTCCAATTTCTCTATAAAGATGTTAGCTTCATTATAATCAATAGGATGATTGCTGAATTTTTCATTATCATGCAAGACAAAGTTATATGATAGTTAGAGAAGTCCTTTATAGTGAGGTTGAGATTTGTTTTCCAGGCTAAAACTAGTCCACCAGCAGTTTTACATTTACCACTAGGTTCTACAAACCAAAAATTTGTGGCTCCTATATTGCTAAGGATAACCTTTAGGTTTCTTGATTGTTGTTTGGTTTTAGATAAAAATAATATGTCAGGATTATGCTTATTTAGAATATGATTCAGTTGCCTACTAGTGTTTGGTTAACCTAGTGCTTGACAGTTCCAAGCCAAAATAGAGTAAAATTGCCAGAAGTATGAAACAATATGATATGTAAAGATTATAATGATGTATCCTACTCTACTATTTAGTATAGAATAGAGATGAATAGTTATACTAATTTTAATAAGAGTAGGCATAATAATGGTAATTTTGAGATATATGGAATGTAATTTCTGACAAAAAAAGCTGGGAATAGAATTTGTTACCTGAGAAGTTATGAAAGGATTGGCTCCCTCAAGACTGCCAGTAGTCATATCATTCAGATGGCCCTCTTCCATTTGCATAATTTGATTATGGCTTCTCTTGGTATGTTGAGTTTGGTCCCAGTGATGTAAGAGGTTACCAGTTGAACCCTCTGGAATGAAGAACTTTCTTTTTGGATCCATTAACTGAGGGTGAAATTTAGTATCCACAACCTTGAGTTTGAACTCCTGTTATCTTCTTTCCCATAGAAGTTGTTTCTGTTTATTAAAGTCCTCATTGATTTGGTTTTGTATTTCAGTTAAAGATGGGAGAGTTTCAAAGACATTGGGGGTGACATCAGAGGGGTTTGGTAAGTGATGGTGGTTATTGAATTTTGGAAAAAAAGTATCCAGGAGTAGAAATTATTATCCACACCAATAGTATTGGTAAAATGCAATTTCCTAGCATCAGTAATGTTGATGCCTTTTTTCTTCAAAAGTTTCTCCTTGTTTATATTAATCTCAATGATTTTTCGATGTTTCTTTTGACAAGCAAGAGCTTCAGAATTAGTAGTAGGAATTTCTCCACTGATAGGTTGATGTAGACCAGCTTTAAAGATTATGTAGTCCTCATGTCCATCAAGTTCTCCAGAGTTGTTCTTAAGGAGAATCTGTCTTTGAGCTAGTCTCATTTTTATGGCAAACTCTTCAGCAACATCCTTGTCAGAGTAGTGCCTTATCTTGATGGGGTTTTGAGGACTGTTGGTGTTGGAATTGTTGGGGGTATTTGAGTTTGTAGGGTTGCTGGAAGATGAGGGGTATAAGTTATTGAGATTTGAAGGATGGTTGTGGTGAGAGGTATGTTAAGGTTGAGTTTCTTTTTCTTCACAAAGAGGACCAGGATGGTCAAGGATTCTGCAAACTTTGCAGAAAGCAATACCATTCAGAGCATAAGCCATATCAAGCCAGTAGGAGGTAGTAGGGTTTTCATAAGCATCAATTCCATACTTGAGAGCTTTGGTTACATCAATAGTTAGAAGAACTTCCAGGTTATTTTCATCTTCATCTCTGCCATAAGCTTTCCTAGACTCTTGATGGATTCTAGCTGGTTTGATGATATTTTTGATATCTGGAATGATGTTCTTTGGAATCCTTTTAACCAAAGCCCAAATCCTCACCTTGTAGAAGTTAGCTTCATCAATGAAATCAAGACCAGAAGGTGATACTTCAGTTAAGACTATGAGTTTATCAAAAATACCTCTGGTACCTCCTTTCCTAAAGACTTTATAATCTTCTATGCTGCCAAGTTTGATTGAGTAATAGTTTCTTCTCCTTTTCCAAAGATTGACTTCGGCATTTCTTCTAAGTTCCCAGTTAGAATTGATAAATCTTGAGATTGTTCTAGTTTCATGGGATATCTTGCTACAGTATCTGCCAATGAAGACTCATTTCCAGTCTTCTTTCTTTTTTGATAGTGTGTTCTCAGCATTAATGAAAACTTTTGGGAAAAAATCTGCAACCGGATCATAAGATTTAGTTCCTGATGAAGCCATGAAATGGTTTCTAGTAGTGTGAGATAGAAGGTCTAAAGTATGAGATAGAACATGTGAAGGGATCCTTCTTCCAATCCTCTTTATCATAACTAAATCACAACGATCATGTGAACCTCCCCGATGGCACATCTCAAAGTCATTAGGTGCGGTTCATTCTAACTATCACGCGGAACAACATGACTCATTGCGAAATTCTAATGGTATAAATCAGTATCACCCCTTCCAACTTTGAGCTTTGTGCAAAGTTTAAAAGGATCTGACGGAAAATGTGTTATCTGAGACACACCGGAATCTCTGAGACTAAATAATAATGCCAGGACTTTTGTTGACTATTAATACCACATGAATGGTCCCGCGTATCCGCAAGCAGAGATCCGCCTCTCCCTTTCTCACTCTCTGGTTTCTCGTTCTCCCACACAGATGAAGCAGAGAGACTTCATTTATATCGAACCATGATTCTTCATCTTACTATTTTCTCTGTCACGAAAACATCACCGGAGAACTCAACTCAGAAAAAACAACCCTAAACTTACCCGAAATCAATTGCCTAATCTGCAAACCGATTTTACAGAATTCAAATTATCTTTGAATAACCTGATTTCGCAAACCCTAGAAATTAGATTCTGAGACTCTACGAAGATTCAAGTAGAAGTGATTTTTCAAGTTCTGAGAAGAAGAATCAGGTAAACTCTAACTTGTTTTTGCTTCTGTTTGTGGTTTGCACAAGTTTTAATTTACAAGTGTTATTGCAAGGAGCATCTTAGTAGGTAACATCATCCTTGTTTATTGTTGTAATTAAGGTGTCATCATTTCTGAGATTCTAATGAAGCAATTTCCTGCTGCAGTGTGGTTCATTTCTTAGAATCTCGTGGTATGCTCAAGGATGCGCCGGAGGTAGCTACTGATCCAAATTGCTATTCAGCTTGGAAGACTAGATGTTGCAAAGGTTAGTTTTTGTAGCTACTGCACTATTCCCTAAATCGTTGTCCGTCCTTCGCTCAATGAATCTGTGCAATCATTACTTGGAATAGTGATAAAGTGGAAAATTTTATTTTGGAGGCCATAGTTGTGGACTTAAAGAGTGAATCAAAATGGAAACATTTGGGTCAATAGCTATGTCCTCTGGAAAGATAGTAAATAGCAATTCATATCTTGTTAGACTGGTCTTCTATGTAGGCAAAATCCAGATGATACCAGCTTGTTGTCGAGTTGGTTGGTTATTCTTCTGAGGACTTTAGTGTAAATTCTATGTCATGGACAACATGGTTGTGTTTTACTTGATGTTTCCTGTGTTTGCTTTGTTGCCACAAGTTGACTAGATAAAACGCCTTTGGTATTCGAATGGTTAAATCTGCGTCCAATGGATGGTCCGGCTTTTCCCTTTTCATATTTCGACAAAGGCTTTGAATGATAAGCCTGACTTTGTTGTTTCTTGCAGTAGATATAGGAATGATTGATATAGATAAGCAGTAAGAATTGCATCTGTAGCTGCTAGCTAAATTTTGCTGTTTGGAATCGACCGGTTTATTTTCTTTCTTGGTAATTAGTATTACTACCGGCAGAGATAAAAACTAAAACATAGATTTCAGGGACTGCAGTACTAATGATGACAGAATTGTTTGGAGCTGTATTTTGTTTTAATACTTTGATTAGAATCCAGTAACAAGAAAGTATGGAGCCTTAATTACTCTTTTTGTTTGTCTGAGCTTTGATCTAACTCAAGCTACTTTCATGTTGCTTAAATAATGTGCTTGGAGTTTGGGGATTCTTGTAAAATTATTGTACTGCTATTCCTTATGATAACTCCACCTGTGTAGTTTTTCTGCACAGCCTGTCGCAAGCCAGGATAAAGGAGGAACGTTCATTACGGGCTTGGCGAGCCAATGGAAATACCCCACAGCCATTCCCCTATGAAAATAGGTCGTGATCGGCTTGGCGAGCTAGCGATAGGCCAATAGGGGGAGAGAGCACTACCAAGATGGGTGACCGCTTGGGAAGTCCTCGGTACCTTTGTTTGGTTGAAAACCAGGCATTCCCTTGGGAAAGGGCGGGAGCAGTACCAGAAATGGGTGACTGGTTGGGAAGCCCTTGTATTCCCTTTCTTGCCTACCCCAACTTTTTGGGACTGAAGGCTTTGAAGAAGAAGACTGCGATTCCTTATGATACTATTGGACATGGTCCTGTTATCATTTAAGTGTTTTAGTGTTTAACATTTTGAGTACCATTTGTTTCCTCGTATTTCACTACTTCCACTGTATGTGGAATAAGTTCACTTGATATCTGATAATTGGAATCAGTTTAATTGATATCTGACAGAGATAGTTGCTGCCATTGTGGGTAGTTCATACTATCTAAAAATGAAAAGATGAAGAACTACGTTTGTGCTTGATCCCCTTGAGTCACGGAGAAAGGTAAGTAGGCAGCCGCTTTGCGGTCCAGCACAACTGTGCGAGAGGTTGTTCGTATCGTCGGGAAAGAGTAGGTTACTGCTTGGCAGTTCATACCATCTATTCGGAGATGATTGTAACCTTGGCAGTATTAAGAGGTTGTTCATATCGTCGGAAAAGATTTGGTTACTGCCTGGCAGTTCATACCATCTATTCGTGGATGATTGTAACCTTGAACCCTTCCGTTAAAGATTGGAGGCATGCAGTAAGTCCTTGTAGGCATGCAATAAGTCCTCTTGAGAATCGTGCAGGTGGTGTGGTAGATGTTGGTGCTGGTAGTGATCTTCTTTCACTATTTGTTTCTCAGGTAGTGGTAGATGACAATGATTTTTTTTTCTTCATATCCTTGGAAAAGGGTTGGTTACTGCCTTGCAGTTCATACCATCTATTCGGAGATGACGAACTACGTCGTGCTTGATCCCCTCGAGTAGCCGCTTTGCGGTCCAGCACAACTGTGTGAGGTTGTTCATATCTGTCGGAAAAGAGTTGGTTACTGCTTGGCAGTTCATACCATCAATTCGGGAGCAGTGTAGCTTCCGCCTAAGAGCATATCCTACGTGTGTTTTTTTCCACTTGGGTTACTTTTTGCTGAATCTTCTCAGGTCTTCCTTCTTACCTTTGAAATTTCCTCCTATCAGAAACCAAATTATGTATGCTTTCAAATTAGATTAGAAGATACATTTTCTATATGGGAATGGTTTCTTAAAATGGTCTGTTTAGATGATGGTATAGCAACCACTTGAACGAAAAGAGTACAGAATATCTTATTTTTGAAATGCAGTACTGCCCTGTTCTAATATTTGTCCAGTTGCTTGTGGCATATATGATCATGATATGCTGATGTGTCATATTGTCTGTGCAGTCGGTTGTTGATGTTTTTGACCCAAGATCTTTGGTCGCTCCATCTATATGCCACCCACTGGATTTTCTCTCTCTCAAGGTAATACTAGTTTTATAAGTTCATACCAACACATACGACAAATTTATTATGGTCCAATCTCTCTTTTGTTTTGAACTCAATTTGCTTTCTTCTGTCATTTGTGAATGTATAACGAGGTTGTAATTCACCCTCTAATGTACTTCTGCATTTAACTCATTGTTTTGGTGGATTGTAATTTCTTCTGAAGCCTCTATCTTATCAGTCACTATTACCTACACTTTTTTATCTTCTAGGAAGAAGAGCTTTATGAAATCGAAATTCCGCTAAGCTTTTGTTGACCTCTGTTGGCACTAGACTGCATGGTTTGGTTTGTTGGTTTGACGAAAGGTACATCTTTCTTTTCTTATTAAGGATGTGGATTTGTGCATTCTTGTTTCATATTCACTATGTCGTGCATGTTGCATATTCTTCTTGGGAAGGTTCTATGATGAGGTTTATGCTAACAACTAAAGTGAATATCCTGTACTGTAAAACAATGGCTTTCGACAGCCCGCAACCCACTGGTACCAACTCCATTGTGTTTTATCTCGGCCAATTTATGTCATGGCTGGACAAGAGATTACTGGAGCTCTTGGCATGGTTGCTCACAGTGCTCAGAGTTATCCCATGTAGTTATTAACTACGGTCAGGCACTGGAATTTTCTTTACTCTCCTTTTAGTGTTGTCAGGGATGGTGAAAACGTTAACCCTAACTCTGGAATTTACAACTTTTTAAAGCTAAAATGTGGGGTGCTGAACAAGGAGGAGTACTTCAAATGTCTACATGCAAACTTGATCTGAAAGAGCTTTACTATCCTCGAATTGACCGACTTCCGGGATTGAATGGTTATAGCCTTTCACACTCCCGACAGTAGTGATGTCATATTTGGAGTGTTACATAGTTGTTAGGTGGTCAAAAGCTGCATTTAGGAAATCATGCGTTCTTTTTAGAGTTTGGTGCCTGACGCTAAATCACAGAAAACGACGTCCTTCAATAGTTGTATTTTCTAGACGCTCCAATTGTAATTTTGCGATCCTTTTGCTTTCTTGTTTGTCGAAAAAAATATAAAAATTCTTTTAACCGCCTTTCTTTTCAAATTTGCTTGAATACTGTAGCTGTACAATTTGTGTAGATATTATATTATTTTAATCTGCTGAAGATCTTTGTGAGGTGAATAGGTTTGTGTTACAGTCCTCTCTCGACATGTTTAACACATTTGCAGGATACCGTGCTAGAGCTTGTTTAAAAATCATTTTCCATGCTTCAGGTTAAAAATATTGTTTTTGAATTAGGTTTCGAAACTCAAGATTATCTTTGAAATTCTTGAGTTTATTTTTGAATTAGGTTTTCAGGCGGCTTCAGGATTTATGGTATCATTCTGTGTGACTTGGCCTGTCGGTACTCCAAGACCTGTTGCATCAAAACTTGCTGCTGATACATCAATTCACTTCTTTTCACTACTTTTATCCTGTACAAGTTGTTCTATCATATTTTTTCATTGACCTCGGATGGCCGTTTATTAAGGAGCTGGGTAGTTTGTCCTGGAATTTATAATCTAGCACAGTAGCACCGCACTTATAGCTCAGAAACAGATGATGGAGAAAGTGAGAGATCTTAAGTTGGTGTCATCTGTATTTACTATGTTTGTGCCTGACTAGCTAGCAGCGATGAGGTTCATGCATGTAATGTCACTCCCTTATTTAGCCAAGTTAAGTGGGTGGGAGTGGAAGACAGCTGAGCCACATCCATTTGTGTACAAACTACAAAACTTGAAAGAGTTGAGAATCTTTTTCTAAAAACGGCAAAAGAAATTAAGCTTTCATTTTCGTTCTCTCTCTCTCTCTCTCTCTCTCTCTCTTTTTTTTCTTTTTTTTTTTTTTTGGCTGATGGGCTTTTAGTGTGATTGATTATGCGTGGCTGCTACAGGGGTACCACAATTGCTTGGGGGTTATCCGTCCAGTGTTGAAGACTGTTTTCCCTTGCATAGATTTTGACACCCCCGAGTAACTCTATACCCTTCCTCTCCCAGTAATCACTAAACATTAGTAGGCATGGATTTTACCAACATGAACTAATATGCCATGACATAACATTGTGATTAGCCCAAAGGTAGACTTATGCCATTTAGTTCTCCCTTTTGTGTGACGGAAATGACACACATCTACCCAGTTTGCAGCTTGCAAAACACGGGCATAATGGCCGGTTATTTGACCCGGCCAGCTCCCAGCTTGCAAAACACGGTCATCATGGCCGGCTATTTGACCCGGCAAGTTTGCAGCTTGCAAAACACGGCCATCATGGCCGGGTGAGGCCGGTAACATTGCCCTGACAAAAGAGACGAGGATACATTTTCAATTTCAACACAAATCAATGGGTTGAGCCATATACACATAAATACCATCCTAGCTCTCATTCATGATAAAGGTGGACTACAATAGGATATGATTATCATCGACAAGTAAAATACATTCAAAGAGCACCTAATAATAGATAGAGAGGCCATCTCCTACAAATCTAGATCTTGATCTTCACAGAACTCGCCGGAATTGTTCGAAGAGACCCAAATCTTGCTGGCGTACTTATTCAATGAGACTTGTCGCCGGAGTAAACCCATTACCAACTTTGAAACAAAAGCAAACAACAAAGACTTAGCTGATTCAGTTTTTGGATTCGAGATTGGAAATCTTGGCTTGTAGACGAGAAACTTCTAACGCTAGAGAAGCCAAAGTGACAGACAATTCAGTTTCTCTAGGACTGGGATCAACAAGAGCAGGCCCTCCTACTTCCATATATCGAACCTCTCGGTAGGGAACCCTCAAAACAGGCAGACCATATTGACCCAAGTTCAGTACCTCATGCGACCAAAATCTTACGATTAGGCCTGAGTCCATGTTAGGCTGGTGATTAGTAGCTATTTGGCGAGGGAAAGTGGTGGTAATCACCAAACCTTGACAGTTTACAAATATGTCATTGTTGTTTAAGAAAGCTATGAAAGCTTCGAAATCGCTTCTCTGCCATGGAAAAGAGTGACCCACGAGAGATCGATGATCAAGATTAGTGATATTACGGTAGCTAGCATAGAGACTGAAATCACCTGGATAAAGAGGGGTGGCGCCGGTTCTGTTATGAAGCTTCCATATACAGATCTCGTTGTTAAAATGTTCCATGAACAAGTCGGGATCTTCAAACCAGCACCGACGTGCTGCCATAGTTGATTGGTGAGGGGAAGAGGAGGTTTTTGTGTAAGAAATTGGAAGAAAGGTGTGAACTGAGTGAGGATGAAGAATTACACTGACGCATCAACAAAAACGAAGTCTTAAATAGGGGATCCAAAATGCTTGTGGTTCGTGCAGACAAAAAATTGCTTGCGTGTTTCCACTAGAGCTAGTCGGGTTTATCGTTTTCTCTATACCTCAATTATTGCCCTGTTGTTACATGATTTACAGTACAAAATTAGTTATAAAAATCCACAGTGGCCAAATTTGTGGTACAAAAATCTCACTCAAATTTTGGGATCCATTAAAACTCCATCGTAAATAAAATTGATACAAAAACTCCAAATTTTTAAAAATTGATACAAAAACTCCGAATTTAAATGTTGGTTTCATCAAATTTTATTTTGGTTTCATCATAAAATTTGATGAAACCAACATTTAAATTTGGGGTTTTTGTGTTACTTTTGTTTTGATGGGGTTTTTGTGTTACTTTTATTTTGATGGGTTTTTTGTGGAAGGATTGTGATATCTCTAGGGTTATAACTCGCGGACCGCCGTATGCTTTATCGGAACAAAATCCGTGTGTTCTTTGGCTATACACCGCTACATATCTCGGCCGTTTTATTGAAACAGAACGCGATTAAAAACGTATTGTCTAGAACAATGTAGTCAATCTCGGCTGAGATGGCCGAGATGATATCGGTTTCGGTGTTTCACAAAGATACCGATTTTTCACGGATATTCACCGAAATCATCTGCTAGTGACTACATTGGTCTAGAATGGCCATTTTTAAAAGCGGAGAATGCTTTGAGGGTCCATTGAAGATCGCATGTTAGCTTTTTTTCTTGTGTGTAGGCCACATCATAGTGATGTTAGACTTGCATGCGTCTAGGTCCTTCATTTACAGGTATCCGTGATCGATATCATGATTCATGTTCGAGTTTCAAAGAGTAAAACCAAGTCGATTGAGTAAAAGAGAGTTGGTGCAAAACAACGCGTCGTTTGGTACGGTTGCCTTTTCGGGTTTAATCCTACTGTATTTTTTTTTAATCAGTAGGCAAAGGTTTTTGCGTTCACATGCAAGCAAACGGCTAAATGAAGGACATAAGTTTCGCAACATTCAGCATAATCGTCGTCCTTGGAGACAATATAGCAAGTGCCAAAGGGGTGCCTACTATTTATTTACACTAGTTCTCTACTTCACTAGGGTAGGGTCCGTAGGGATGACATGGGTCTAGTCATGAATTTGAACATATGATTCACGATGGACACAATTGGGGAGAGTATGGATAGGTGATAAATTTGTTGGAAAACCACCGGTTTTATGTGAACAAAATTTTTTTATTATAAAATGGTTTTTCAAAATAATTAAAATACCTTCCAAAATTATTTCTTGGTTTTGTGGGGTAAGTTTAGCTTATATATTTTGGATTTGTACGGGGTTTTGAATATAGAAAAAAAAACTCTCTCGTATCCACGGGTGTTGGGTGTTTCTTCTTCGTTTTCTATGTTTGATATGAGGGTTTTAAGTGCTAACGATGAGTTTTTCCGCTGCCAAGCTCTAGAAGGACAAGATTTGAATGTGCTATTCAAGCTTTGTTAAGATTGTTGTATCTTTGGAGGCAGATGTACCCGTAGGGCTATAGCATCATCTTTTCAGAGTGTAGCCCGGCATTCTTGTCTTAAGGACAGTATGTTGAACATGTGCCTCAATCTGCCATTACCAGTTTGTTTATTCATGATACTTAACAGGGATCCATGATTCAAGACATAGGCAATCTTTCCTGACATGGGAGACGACACAAAATCTCAGATAAGTATTCATTAAACTAATTTGTTTGATATAGTATCGTTTTTTAATTGTTATCCCCAACAATCTTAAGGCAAGAATTTTTTCATGATAATAATTAAAATTGCGAAATTGAGTTTAATATTTAGGGCAGGGCAGTGTAGTTGGGTGTTGTTCGTGTTTTTTTTCTAAAAATAAAAATCTTTTGAATTCAATGATGAAAAGATCCTTACAATTGGTAATTGGCACCTAAATATTGATTTAAAAGTATGTTGAGATTGGTCGTCTCTCAATTCCTTGTTAAACCCATAATATCAAACGTGATATTATGTGATAAAGTGGAACCTAAAATTTAAGCCATGCAGCTGTTCGATACATTGTTTGATAAAGTTGAAACCATAAATTTAATTTGTATCGGTATCATGATATCTAATCGGTTGTCGTGAATTGAAGTGTACCTTCCTGAACCCATTCTTCCTTATGCTTATTTGGCTTGATTAGATAAGCCAATTGGAACCTGGTTATTTGCTAAGCCTTGCACGTAGTCAATTACTTTGGCAACACATCCTTGGAAACCTTCCTGATATTAATTTGCTGGCATTACTTGGTTGTGGGTCTTTGCTTTCACGGGGTGTTCGATGTACAATAAACGACCTTGTGATACTGATACAAATGTATGTTTGAATATGTTTTCTAGTATGGTGGCTCGCACGATGTTGAGACCAGTAGCAAGCGGCGTGTGACTCCAGTTCAAGGGATCGGCTTTCTTGGATTTCAGCTTTTCTTAGGTCTTGGAATTCTCTTGCAGCTAAACGAATACAATATTGTTCTGGGGGCGTCATCATTGCTGATGGACCCAGTCAAAGGCATATCAAAAATTCGTTTTGATACTTGGGAGAAAGAGATGACAGTAGCAAACTATCATATGGTCTAGATACTATATAAGTGTATCAATTTTTGGACTTGATACGCATGCTCAACGCTGGCAAGTGAGTAAAGGAATCAGCTGGCGTTTGCAAAAGCAAGGATCCTTCTTGTTTTCCATCACTTCTACGGACTCCATGGTGGTTTGACTTTTAGCATCGTGTGATACTGAGTTTGGCGATACACCCGACCACTGCAGATGTCTTCATACATAGTGTGATGTTGTGTTAACTGTGCATCATCAGTAATTACACTTACTATGAAAAATGCAGGTCCATAGAGAGGGAAGTAGAGAGAGAGATAGAGGGGATGTCAGTCGACTTTGTCCTCAACAAAGAGGATGGTGAATAACAGTAGCAATTGGTTATAATCTGAAGTCTTGAGATCAGTGGGTGGTGAATCATGAATTCGTATTAGCAGCTCTTGATCTTTATTGGGATTTGTCAGCAGCAAAGCTAGGTCCGAAAAGGGTTGAATTGGTTAAACCGATGGTGCAAATTAAGGGGGCATTACTTCATGGCTAAACTACTACTGTTTATGGGGGCGAAACCTTCTTCACCTGTCTGATTCAACTTTAAGCCGAATCATCACCTACTAAATCTTATGCATTACCTTGGATACTTTTAGGAGACTTGAATACTACTCTGCATGATTCTGAGAAAGTTAGAGGTACTGGTATCTCTTCTCGGCATCATCTTTATGCTTCTCAAATTATTAGGGAAATGGGTCTGACAGATGTTATGAAGTCAGGTAACCCTTTTATTTGGTCTAATCATAAAAAAGGCGAATCCCTTGTTGGAGTCAGGCTAGATAGAGCTCTAGCTAATTCTCTTTGGCATGCTCATTTCTCTGATGCTCTGTTAACTACTTTGGTTCCTATTGGCTCCGATCACGCACCAGTGCTTTTAAATACTAATCCTCAGTCTATAAAGCTTGTAAGACCATTTAGACTTTTTGAATACTGGCTGGGTCATAAAGATTATAAATCTGTTTTAGAATCTGTATGGAATCATCAAGTCCCATCTAGAGATCGTGATGTAATCCAGCAATTCTACTGAGAGTGCTTTAACTACTTGGAGTCAGATAACATTTGGAAGCATCACAAATAGAAATAAGACTCTTAAGAATCAACTTCAATCTATGACTAGGACTAATTCTCAGGCTGAGTTATCTTCCGAATATAGACAGATTAAATTGGAACTATCTCACTGGTATGATATCCATGACCAGCATGTAAGGCAAACTTCTAGAGATAACTATTTTGCTTATGGTGATCGGAACACCAAATATTTCCATGTGAAGGCTAACTTTAGAAGAAGGCGAAATCATATAGATTTGCTTCAGAATTCTTTAGGAATTTGGTGTAAAATACGCGATCAACTTTGGAGTCTTTTGAATGATCATTTTCAACATATTGCTTCTTCTTCTGACCCTCCATGGGATCAGGCTTTATTAAACCTTATTTCTCCCTGCATTACAGAGGATGATAATGAAAATCTTTACAAGTGCCTGATGTTCGTGAAATCAGAGATACTATGGCCCAAATGCCTTCGTGGAAAGCACCTGGGCTGGACGGGATCCAACTGGGTTTCTACAAACACAGTTTGGATCTTGTGGAGCATGATGTTGTGTGTATTGTGCAACAATTTTTTTGAAGTCATATCCTTGACCCTAGCCTTAACTTTACTTTTCAAACATTAGTCCCAAAGGTTGAATGCCCTTCTTCTCCTTCTGATTATCGTCCAATTAGTTTATGTAATTCCACATATAAGCTTTTCACAGAACTTATGGTGAATAGAATGAAGCCAATCATCTCGAAAATAATATCTCCTTATCAGGCAGCATTTGTGCCAGGAAGACATATCCAAGATAACATGGTCATAGCTCACGAACTGATTGACACAATGAAAACTAGAAAAGATAGATTTGGTGATGTTGCTATGAAACTGGATATGTCGGAGGCAGTTGATCGCTTAGGATGGAAACTTATTGCTGATGTTCTTCCCAAGTTAGGTTTTGCTAAAGCTTGGTGTGATGATTATTCAATGTGTTAGTACGCGTACAATTTCGCTTCTTTTGAATGGCTCTCCTTGTAAACCTTTTCAGCCTACTAGAGGTCTCCGTTAAGGAGATAGTTTGTCACCTTATTTATTTATTATTTGCATGGACGCACTATCTCGATTACTTTCACATGCTTAATCTCAAAAGCTTATTCATGGGTTAAGCCGGCTCGTTCTGGTCCGACTATATCCCATCTTTTTTTCGCTGATGATGTCCTTTTGTTCTTAAAAGCTAAACCTTCTGAACTTAGATATGCTCAGGCTATTTTGTTGCGTTTCAGTCGTGTTTCTGGTCAAGTTATTAATCCCCTTAAAAGTGCAATCACTTCTGCCAGAAAAATGCCAAGAAATCGTCAAACTGAGTTAGCAAACTTCTTACAAATGAAACCAATGAAACTTTCTGATAAGTATTTAGGAGTGCATCTTTTCCTAATATGTCAAAAGTTGAGAATTTGCAGCCTTTAGTGCAGCAAATGCAACGTAAGCTTGATGGTTGGCAGGAAAAACTCATTCCTCAAGCGGGCCGGGCTATTCAGATACAATCAGTTTTGAACTCTGTATCCATGTATCAAATGACTTGTTTTCCGATACCTGACTCTATTATCAAGCAACTTGATAACTTACAGCGTAGGTACTGGTGGGGGGCATCAGCCTAAAAAGAAAGGGCTGAATCCTATAGCTTGGAAAAGATTGTGCTTGCCAAAAAGGTATGGAGGTATAGGTTTTTAAAAACCTTGCAAAATTTAATCTTGCCAAGATGGCTTGGAGACTAGTTAATCACCCTGATGATTTATGGCCAGTCAATGCCAAGTAACAATTCCTGAACAACAACATTGGCTCCGATTGTGGCATATGGCCCAAATTTAGATTGTTCATTTGGAAGTGCATTAAGAAAATCCTACCTTTAAAGAACTATCTGTTCAAAATAGGCATTGTTTCTAATGATTTTTTTGATCATTTATTCTTCTACTATGTCCTGAAATATTTTCGATAATTACTGATTCTGTATCTGTGCAAAGTTGGATTTGGAGCTGGTTTACTACTAACCCAAATCCAGATTCTACTAAATTACAGAACTTGTATATTACTATTCTGTTGCTGTTATTCAAAAGATAAAAATTCAAATAGCTTCTTTATCTCAAACAAAAGCTTTATATAAATGTCTTACTGTTGATTCTTTCTCTGCCACTCTTAGATTTGGAAAGCATGATTTAACCTCATCACTTTTACTAGCCAATGCAAATCGCTTTCTAATGTTCCTGGATGGAAAACAGACGGTTCCTTTGTAGCGGCTAGATATTCTCAGCCATAGAAGCAGAAATGCAGGCTCTTTTAGCTGCAATTCAATGGGATCATCAACTTCAGGTGGACAACATCATTTTTGTGTCTGAATCTCAAAGTCTAGTACATGCAGTAAATGGAGATGTCTCTAATATTATTAGATTGTAAAAATGACATGTTATCTTTCTCCAAATCGCAAACTTAAGTTAGCTAGGAAAACTCAATTACTATGTCAGCCTCCAACTTGTTATCAAGTAAACTGTTTCTGTTAATTTACAAGATTCTTTTCTTTCAGAAAAGTAAATAAATAAAAACTACTGTGTTGATAGTTCCATTAAATTTCTCATTCCTCTTTGTAACTTTTTTTCCTTTTAATAGAATAAATTTTTAAGTAAAAAATGTGAAAAATAAACATATTGGGAATAGTGAACAAGTTAAGCATCTCCCCGTAGCACGGAACCTTGTGTACCAGTTCCATATAAACACCTGCAATCGACTTTTCGAATTCCCTAATGGCATGCAAGTAAAGTTTGGCGTGATGGTTCAGAGCCAACCCCAGTTTTTGCGTCATGTCCAACTCTTTCTCGAGATCGGCAAGGCTCTGTTTTGAGTGTTGTACCATCGGCCCAGCATCACAAAACTCATCAATGGTCGAATGCTCTTTTAAAAGAGCCTGGATTTCATCCGGGAATCTTATCATCCTTCGTAGAAAATCACAATAATGGTAACCATGATCATCTGATAAATCCATCTTCTTCTTAATTTGTTTATTAAACCCCAAAACTGTATGATAAATAAAACTAGATATATGATGAATTAGCCCCGGGACTATATATGTATTCATATTTATAGTGAACAAAAATCAATAAATAAGGAAACGTAAAATCGACCTCCCTAAAATAGATCACTTTCCTTCCTTTAACATCTTCTAATTCTATGCCGGGGTCTGAATCCACAGTAGGAAGCAATTAACTCGAGAACAGGCCTTAGTACTGCCTCCTCCACTATCTCTAATGCAGAGAGAAAGCTCAATTGATGCAAACAATCTATTCTTAAGAGCTTTATTAACCAATAGGAGATCCTCCTTTTGCTTCCTAAGAATTTCAACTTTTCTTGACGCACTTTCCAGATGGATGCAACACAGTTCATTAAGAATCTTTAACTCGTTATAGTCGCCATCAGAAGAAGAAGAAGATGAAGAGGGAGGAGTGAGAGAAACTGATTTGTTGGTTGATGATGATATTGGCGGGAATTTTGATGAATTCTGAGAACTAAATCTTGAACAAAGACCTGATGATGAATCGTTTTTCATTGAACTACCACCTGACGATTTATGGTTCGGTGATGTTTCTGATTCTTCTTCTTCCTTCTGTGTAAGAATCGGTGTATGATAATCTTCAGACGAATTGCTACTGCCGTCACGAGATCCAGATGAACCGTTTTTCTGCATCTTGATGATAATCGGAAGCGTAGATGAGAAGATTCTCCGGTGAGAGAAAGAGAGAGTGTGTTTAAAACCAGTGAGTTCCAGAAATGAAAGACCTCTTTATATGGCCTTTTGATAGAAAGGTGGGACCGGACGTTTTCTCTTGATAAATGTCACCGAGACATCTGACGTGGATGCGTATCCTTCGCTTTTTTGTTTTTGATTACGTGACATTACACGTAAGTAACACAATAATTAAACGGAAATGATCGGTGTACCGTGAGATAATCCCGCAGCCTACATCGTGTGAGAGAGAAAAAAATGATGGACCCCACCCCTGGATGATTAAGGGTCCGGTTGGCATGGGTGTAATAGAAGCAAGTAGTGCAGTCAACTGTGTGGTCAAGGATTCAATGTTGCCTTCTATTACACCATTGACCATTCTACTACCCCTTTGACAATATTTGACCATTATTAAAAATCAATCATTTTTCATATTCTTCTTGCTCGATCTTTTCTTCTCTGAAAGTGGGTGTTCACCTTTTCATATATATTCTTCGATAGATTAGATGGGTGATTTTCCTTTCATTCACCATCATATATTCTTCAATAGCTCTAATCAGATATGATAGAAAAATTATTTCACAATCTAAAGATATGATCATTGATTAACAAAAAAAAAAAATCAAAGTACTAAAGAATGAAGATGCACCATTAAGATTCCACTTGATCTGCTTTTATCTTATTTTCTATCTTTGTTTGGAATTTCAGATCTATTTTTTGTTCAGGGTATCAAACCTGTTTTTTCTCTTTTTAATCAAATCTGTTTTTACATGATCCGATATTTTCTTTGATTGATTTCAATCTTGTTTCCAAAATTAAATGAATTTTGTTTAGAATTACTTGCCTTTACTGGAAAAAATAATCTTTCATTGCTCATGCCAAAAATAGAATCCCAAAATACTTAAATTTAGAATTTCCTAAAATACCTTTTAGAATGAGAATAATTGTAGGATTACTTCTGTAACATGCACTAGCTGTATATGATGCATCCTGCAGTTCCAAGAGACCCCCTCTTTCTTTACCCAAGCAAATAGTATTCAATAGTCAGCTCCAGCGAGAAGGTCCTGAAAAACACAACGTGCCTCAAATTTAATGGAAAGAAATGCTCGAATCACTGTCTTAGCTTGGCCATGACTGTGGAACTAGAAAAGCTGTGGATTTTACAATTCCATTCTTTAATTGTTCATAATATCTCACAAATGCTATCATAATCGAGTTGGTTAAACTTAGCAGCTAGAAAACAAGTAGAATAGTTTAAAAAACCTGGAAAGTGGCAGCTTTCTATGCTACAAAGGAGAATTGGTCCATGAGGAATGCGGGTTAATCCTAAATGGCAACAAAGAATTATACAGCTAGTGCATGAAGTGGCTGCTGTAGAATGAAAAAGCAGAGCAGTCCCAGAGAAATCGATCAAATAATACCAATAAGTAATAACCTTGTTTCCTGGAAATCTTTTCACCGTACAGACATTTACACCCAAAAATACAGCAGCTACTGTCAACCTCATACTAGGATTACAAAAGGTGAATCCAAAATGGCAAAACAAAGTGCCTATACATTTGTGTTTGGATGCTATAGCTGGCTGTTACAATAGACGGAATCCAAAATGGCTCCCCAACCCCAAACATTTCACATATCTGATATACAAAAGCTATTACAGCTAAAAAACAGCACCTACTTCCAAACCTCATACTCGCATTACAATAGTTGGGCAAAAAAAAATAGACAATGTTAGCACGCCTGTACATTGTGTTTGGATCCTATAGCTGGCTGTCGCTGTTAGCACACCTGTACATTGTGTTTGGATACATTGTATGAGTTTAATCTTCTTTATTACAACCAAGCTCCCCATCCCGGGAACATTTCACATAAACGCTCTGAGTCAATGGCGTCTTGTATAAGTTGTTGTACCTGCAAGAAAATATAGCTCAAATCAATAAATCATGTTGATGGAAAGACCTTATAAAAAGTTGATGATACATAACTGGCTTTCCTACAAGATCAACCACATCCATTCACTGGCTTACTAGGTCAACCACTTTCCTTCACAATCACAATATTCCCAAGAGAGTGAAGTATTAAAAAGAGGAACTGATGAGAACTGTGGTCCACTGATGGCTTTACGGTAGTTGCTGGTCCTACAACATCTGCATCCGATGAGGCACTAATTTCTAGTTCTAATTTTAAGCATTAAAATTAACTCAATCAGATTACCTGTCCATGAACACTTCTCATTTCACCCTCTTCATACCCATCCAACTTCTGTCTCACACGCATTAATGCACGAGCAGCATCCTTATTCCCTTCGTACACATCTTGTGAATCTTCCAAGATTGTGATATCATATTCAGATTCCTGCAATGATGACGATGATGATGAATAGACGTTATTGTTTTTTGGTAAGTTTAATTACAGAATTAGATAGCTCTGTAAGTATTAAAAAACTAGACAAATAACTTCAGGTTTGTTCATCTGCAGAATTGGATGAACAGACGTTATATTATATGAACTCAGTTTTGGGTTATATTGTTTCAAGATCCGGGTTCATAATTTGCTCTATGACAAGTGAACAACAGCTATTCATTGCCAGAGTTAAAAGGCTGTTTCATCCGCCCCATCCCAGAGGAATTCAGCAGAACCTTTACTTGAGATGTACTTTATATTAAGGAACAATAAAACTAACTATTAATTTTCTTCGAAATACCATGGGTTCCTCTGGGTGACCATGAAAAGCAAATACGGTGGAAGGAAGAATCCAGATAGTATCAAATGAAGAGCAATTTGGGGAACCAGATGAAAGCAAAAAAACTCATCACAGATAGTCTTTAACCTACCTTTTGAAGTTGCAAAGCTTTCAGAGGAGACAACGCCCATTTATAGAGAGGATCATGGATGAAAACCTGCACAGCAGTACTCTGAGGTAAGAAAGAGAAACAATTGGATTTTGCTTGTTTAATTGAAAGTCTTCTGATTAATCATACTTCAATGATGGTTAGCAGTGCTTCCTTATTGGTCCTCATAACAGATAGAGTTTCCTCACAACATCTTCTAAAGACGCCTTCAACTCCAGTGACTCCCATACCATCTATAATATCTCTTGTTAGCCTAAATGGGACCTGCAAAAGATGGCAAAGAAAGACATTCAGGTCCCCTTGTGCAGGTAAAGTGCTAAACTATTATTCCACGGAACACAAAAAGACAAACCTGCTCAGGTGTTTTGAGCATTAAGCCTTGTTCAAACGCAACTCCAAGGTCAATATGTACTACTTCTGCAGTGGCTTGATCTAAGAGAATATTCATCGAGTGTCGATCACCAAGCCCAACGATGTAACCCACCTGCATTGAGAATGAGCAAGTGTCAATGTTACTGCTACTTCCCAGCAGTCCTGCTAAATGAAAAATTGACGTCTAATTTTACTAAGGATGACACAGTAAAACAAAGTGATTGTGGGATATCATTGATGATTGAGACTGATTATTATTATTTTTAGTCAAGAGTATCTGCAGGTGGGACTATCAATGAGCTGATGAATGTAAGCACCACTCTGACGTTAAAAAAACATACCTAGGATGAATCAGAAAGGAAACAAAGTAAGAATCCAGCATGTTAACCGTATTTGAGTAGATTAGGTAACATGGGCATGACTAAGCTGCAGAAAAAGTTGCTCATTACTAGAACAAGAATTCTGACATGTCTATGGTAAGAACATGAAATAACTCCTGAATGAAACAAGAAAAGAAGATATTGGTGGAAGAGAAAGTGCACTATGGAATCTGCCATTCAACTAGAGTACACCAACCATTGAACTAGCTGCCACACTTCGTGTATAAGAGAGTCTCTTTTCAAACCAATTAGCTGGTTGCAAGAATCTCTCCAAGAAGAAGTAGTGCATGACAGGCCTGCAAGAAATATGATCACACAAATAGTCAAAGTGAGCGGGTTTTCAGTTATACTAGCAAAAATGGCCAAAAAGTACAAAAGAAAGTTTGAACCTGAAATTCTCACAGACAGTCTGAAAAGCCTTGAGCTTGTCCTTTTCCTATATTTTACAAAGAAATAACGATTTAATATGGTGAAAAAAGGTAAATGGTAGAACTTGTCCATACTCTAGTCATCTTGTATCTTCACATACTGTGGTCTACTCTGGAAGTCAATACGTGTCCCACAGTTGCATAAGGAAAACGTATAATGCTAAGATGTTTCCTAGACCAACAGCAAGTACATGATGCAAATGAAAGGTCTTTAGTAAAAGCATGTGTCACTTGCCTTAGCCATATACTCACGACATCGAAGAAATGACCAGTCTCCTACTCCATAACGCACATGTGCACCTCCATTCTTTAAGCTAGAAGAGGCAAAATCAATGTGATCAAACATCTCTGAGGAAGCATAAATATCATATATGAGCACTTAAATATTACAGCACATCAACCTTCCCAAAAGATAATCGCCGAGTGGAATAGTGCCATCGACCCACTCAAGGACACCAGCACTTGGGGTAAATGGAACCACCTGTTTCATAAACAAAGCATTTGTCATTAAGTACATAATAACCAATAATAAAAAGACCAACCAATTGACAGCCATTTTACGTACTGTGACTCAGAAAAAATTCTAGCATAACAATATAAAATGTTGAAAAAATGTCATTTTTTCGCAAAAGCTGTAGATACCTTGTATGTGCGAATTCCTATTCTCCTTCTCCATGTGTCGCGGTGGTTCTGCAGAAAAGTGTTTACCAAACCAAAAAACTGCTCCATGACCTGTACAACCATCAATCTGTAAGCATCATAGAGGAATTACCAAGTACTGATCATAAATGTAATGTTAATAACATGAAGTCTGCTCAAAATATTGAGAACTAAAACTGTACAAGTTATACTTCAGATATTATTGCTGTATTTTCACTTTGATCAGGAAATACCATTGCCACGGATAAACCTCGCTGCAAACGAAATGAAGATAAAAAATAGACATAGTTTGAAATCTTACAGCATCTTGTCGTAGGTCGTCATTTCCAGATTTTGCTAGTTGACGATACTTGCGACCATCAGAGCCCATGCATATGACCACCTTTGGAGCATTTATACCATTCATTACCCTGCATAGTCTCGGACAATGCGTGAAAATTTAGGAACGTGATTCCAACATCGCAAAATATCATCTTTTCACTTGGTCCCTAGTTATTAAGGAGTTTGAGTCTTGCAGTTTAAATGATGTAATGATAAATTGGCCGAGAGCTTATTTAGATCCTCCTTGATCATAAGCTAGTAGCCTGTTACTAGTTTTGTTTTTGTTTCTTTTTGTATTTCTCTCAAGGGTGGTACAAGCCTTTTCCACCCTCTTGCCATATAGGATCATTTTTTTTTCTTTGCCGATCAAAAAAAAAAAACATCGCAAAATATGTAACTCCTAAACTGATTGCATACATGACAGAATCGGCTAATCCCTTGAAGTGCGGAAAAGATCCTTCAGGGTACTGACAGCTAGGGTCCACTTGGAATGTAGCTGTCACTACAGGTACCTGAAAGTGAGATGTGCCAAAGATTAATCACGGGGTTAAACATTTTGTCATCAGCTTGCAGAGTTTCAGTAGGTAAAACCGAAACGTCATCATTTTCTTTCATATAAGTACAGAAATGCTCTTACAAGTTCCAGTTGTCGAAGGCTTCGGATATCTCTAGGTAGCGGTATCCTTTTGTTTGTATCCTGTAGAAGTTATAGGGTTAGATAGTTGAACCAACAAAGAGATGAAATCTTTATGTCACTGACCAAAGATTACGCTAATATTATAAGATTAGAAAAATATCAAAGCGTTACTTCATATGTCACAGATAACCAACCTCTCTCTTTGTTTCTAACTCAGCCAGTTTAATGTATATCTCCACCATCTGCTTCATCTATAACAGTATATATACTTAAAAATCAGAATGATATAGAAATATATCTGACTCGACTAAGGTTTACAGTGATGGTGGTATTACCTGTCTAATAATAGCACCATGGTGTGCAGATAATTCGTCTAAAAGATTTTCAGCTGCTAGCTTCTTATCCATGTCCACCACAAATGAGTTTCTACTGCGTTGTTTGTCCTTGACTCGGTCACCATTCGCTAGGGCCAGAAGCTGATGCAAAAATTTTGCATGAAAACCATTATTGATTGAAGCATCTATGACTAGTAATTACTATAACAAAACAAGAGTGAGCAAACACTGATTCATTTTTAAGTTAATATAAGTTTAATGTCCACACCTGCAGTATTGTATGGTACGGATGGTCAATGGCCATCTTCTTCACAAGAGAGACCAAAGCATACTGCATCGAAGAACAAGAGTCTTTGATAAATAGAAAGTTGCCATATCTTTACTCAAATGAGCAAATGAATATCGTCTGATATACCTGAAAACTATGCCGCCCTTGTCCATCTTTCGAACTACCCATTCTCGATGCAATTTGATAAACCAATGGAATAAATTTGTAAGACTGTACCTGCAGAGATGTTTGAACAAGAGTATAAAATTTCTTGCTACAGAAACTAATGAACTCTTCTTTAGTTCTTATTTAATACTAGAAAAACAAAGATATAATTACCCAATATAAAAAAGGTACTCAGTTTATGTTTGAATACTTACTTCCTTTACTGCACTAAGCATGGCATTCACAACGTTTTGCCTTGAAGACAGACTGAACCACAGAGAAACAAGTCGAAACACCTGATAGGACATAGCTGAAGTATCTTAGGCATTCCTTCATATGAATTTTTAGAACCAACTTAATTTGGAGAGAGATGGAGAAGAACATTATATTTATAACTAAGAAAAATGTGGGAATGCTGGACACTATGATAATAATTAACAAAGATCGTGTGAGACAACTAGAATAAAAAAATGTGATATTTCAAATATTTTACATCATGTATATCCACACATTTGTGAGCAGTGAACTGCTCTAAGTTCTTCATCGGACTCTAAATTCAATATAGATGATATTCTAATAGGCACATACCACTCTGACGTCATATTTATCTCCTATGACCAAACAACGTTGATATCCCTCCAATGCTAAGGTGAGGAAATTGTCCCTGTCATCCTGAGAAGAAAAATTGCAACCACACAAATTAAACAAGTATCTACATATAATAATGGTCCAAATAGACAACCCTAATACTTTAACTTGCTATGAAAATTTACTAGAGTTTCAGATCGACTGCTTTCTATTTTTGATTTAGATCAACTTAGTACATAACTTCATGTGTACCAATTACTTTTAAGTAATTTTCTGGTGGGTCTATTAATTTTATAGCATAGTAGATGTCACCATCCAGCCATCCACCTCAACAAAAAGAACGTGCTATTTCATAATGCTGTTATTGTATAACATACACAGAAAGCCCCGGGATAGAACAAGTATCCATAAGATACACTAACAAATAGATAAAGCCATTTACAACATTCCAGTCTTCTTTAATCTTCAGCTGAAATTGAACCTCAACATGAATGAACTAAAATAATTAAATTGTGTTATGAATGGCCACATATCCTTTAGGCATAGTCTCGTTTGAGCGATTGCTGATTTCTCAAGTGTTGATGATTATCTAATCTTGTCTTGTAAAGCGTCTACTCTCTACGGCATTAACAGAGAGATGTTCTGATTTCTCAAGTGTTGATGATTATCTCCTTTTGTGTTGTGAAGTGTCAATAACATTAACAGAAAGATGTGCATCAAGGTCAAATTAAGGAGATCATGCTTACACAAACCTTTATTTATTTATTATTTTATATTGTGAAGGACTTGAACCCATGACCTTAAGCTACATACACGCCAACCACTGAGATACATGTTATTTGGTAAGCATACACCATCAGTCCATGGTAACTTTTTCTAAAATTAACAAGACCGTTTATTTTATACCTGCAGCTTTTCAGCCTCCCTCTTATCCATTGTGAGCTGCTTTTGCAATTCCTGTATTTTTATCGACAAATCCATCTTTTCTGCCTACAGAACACATTGAGAAAAGTGTCAAAAGTGAAAACAAGAATTCAACAATGACTTATCTCCCACGGGAAGGTAACGAATGGCGGTACACGAGGAAAAGTGGCATTAAAAGGTGGTACTTGCCTTTGTTGAAGTTTTTAGTCGTTCGATAAGTACTTCAAGCTCCTTTGTCTGCACAAATTTTAACTAATATATAAAATGGAATTGCATAATATCATCACCATTAATCAGAGTGCACTCACAACACAGGTACCTTGTGCTTTCTCAGTCGCAATGCTGCTTGCCATTCATTAGAGACGAGCCTTTCTTCATAACTTCTAAATAGAGCATCAGAATAGTGTGCAAGATGAAAATGTGTTTGGCACTGTCTCTGTATACACTTCTTGTCTACACTTTTTTTAGGCTCAGCGAGCTCCACTGCAGGTTTAAGGTACTGCTCCAAAATTGTCCTTGAGCTGCATCATTGCAAAGGTAAAAGAGATATATCAGCTCTCTGTGATGCATACTAGAGTCTTTACCAAACATACCAGTGGTAGTGAAATGTATTTTTTACTTGCTAGATCGAGTTTCAGCCAACCACTTTCCAACCAACCGATATACATTTGAGGCTTCTCTGTTCACCTTGTTATTGTGTAAGACGTATTTTGCAAGATTAATAGCCATCTCATGATGACCTTGGGCACGTAGCAACTTAGCTTCTTCAAGCTGTTATACATACAAGATCATCAGTCCCTCATCAAGGTCATAACTGGAATATAAATGAGAAGGCAAAGAGGCATCCAGGAAGCAAATGCACAGCTAAAGTAGGCTTAACAGTCGTACTTTCATGGTTCAGATGAGGAAGATAAACCCAGGGTTCCAAGTACATAGTTGCTCAAACTAGGCATTTTGACAACATTTCTAGGCAAAGAAACAATTTTGCTACAAGTTCCACCAACTGAGACCTAGAGATTAGCATACATAAAATGGTAATGAGGCAGAAATCTTGCAACTTCTAGTAACATCAACACTGCAAAAACAAGACCTAGTTCTTTAGAAGTATTTCTTGAATGTAGCAAATGCTCAGTCCTATGACACAGGTAGCTGATGTTGTATATATAGGGTCATGTGCAAGTTGTTGTGTTGTTGGCTCGTGCATATAACCCTTCAAAACTATAATTGTTCTAATACGAAAGAAAACTACTAAAACAGCGTACCCTTCCCGTCAAACATATGTCTGAAGTTGAATTTTGTCCTTCAGTTCCAGAACTGAGTAACTTAAACTCGTGTAAAGCTGCAGCAGCTAAGGAAAATCTACCGCCCTGTAAACATAAAAAATGACATAAAAGAAAGATCCCCGATGTCATAAGACATAAATGACAACTTCTAAGGTAATGTTGACAACCTTACGAAGAGTGGAAGCAGATTCCAAATGATGTTGTATTGTGGAGTCCTTGCAATTCAGAATTTGAAGTAGAACTCGCCTAAATGCGATAAACGGTTCTAACAAAGTCATATGAACTTGTGTCTGATCCAAAATGAATCTCCAATCCATATTCAGCAGTTCCATCTGAATTAAAACAAGACCATTTGAGTAAATTGAACAAGCTTCAGAAACAAGATAAAAAGGAAGACCTAGATTTGATTCAGGGCTAATGTGACCTAGATTCCAATATTGGTTAAAACAGAAAATGATACCTGATCCATGGCAGGAATGGTAGGTTCAGAAAGAACTTTCGGCTTCTCAAAATACAATTTTGTTTCTTTATGAGAAGATGGATTCCACCGTAAGTCCCAAGCCATGCCAAGATGGTTTAAGATCTGCAGGATGGTTGGTAAAATGAAGTGTCAAATTTTGCTAAGATAAGTGGCTGAAAATATTTATACTGGTTTAAAGATTCTGAACCTGAAGTTTAACTATTGTGGAGTAGATATATTCAGTACTCTCTTTGCTTGCATGATGGATCGATAAAACAAGTCCCTAACATAAAAACAAAGACTGATGAGCAAGGAAATTTAACATGATGAAAAGACAAAAACAAATTGATGGACAATCATCATCACCTGCTTTGAATCTATAAGCTTCTTGTAAAACTCATCGGAGTCCCCCTCTTGTAATGACTTTAAACAGCTAAATATTGAAAAAAGAAGAACATTCTGTAAGTTACGACACGTTTTTGCTTGGTTAATTAAGACACACACCCTACTATATAAGAAAGAGAAAGAGAACCAGACTTGCGAAATAATCAAGCACCAAAACCAAAACGAACTAGAGGTCATTTTATCCAAGTGAATGAACCAAACATCACAGTTTTCCCAGCAACTTTATACCTACTGATTGAGCTCATAAAACATCATTTACACATATATGAGTTACTTCAAGCTTATAATTCCGTTATCAGAATTCAGAAACCAGCCAGCATAAAAAGAAATCCGTAAAAAGATATGTTGAGTTACTGAGTGCATAAAAGGAGGAACCAGGGCCGGCCCTGACCTTAAGGATGCCCAAAGCAAATATTAAAAATATTGCCCTCTAACCATTTGACCAAGTCAACATACTTTAACCACAGTTTTGACCATTGGACCTACATATATTGATTTTTTTCATACTAAACTAATATTTCAGATGTTGCAGTAATATTACACTAAAACTAACTTAACACTTTAACAGCTATATGTAATAGCTCAGCGATGGTAAGGCTTATTAAAAATTTATAGTAGTAACTTTTACTAAAACTAATAGCAACACTTTTGTTCTTTAATTGCTCCCAGATTTATTAATTTCCTATAATAAAAAACCCCTGTGTATAACAACAAAACTGTAATACTACTATTTATCTTTTTTTATTAAGGTGATAACATTAATATTATTACTTATTAACCACATGATATCATGCTTAAGGTGTACTACCTTGAGTTCGAGTTGACTTTGGTCTTAAGATTGTACATATGATGGCAGTTGTGAAATTGTGAAAGTGGTCTCAGACAAGAAAATTGATGCCTCCTTGGTTTGCTCCCCAAAGTTGACCATCGTCAACTTTGGCCCAAGGTCGGGCCTGGGAGTAACAATTACTTGCTGATTTATCATCTGTTGAGATGCAGGCTAGAAGAAACATAAAAAGTTTACTACTTGGAGAAACCTTCTAAGAACAGTATCTGTTCACTTCCAACGATACAAAGATGCACAGCAAGATAGTCGAAACTCGAAATACAGCAAAGTTTACCTGTGCAGGTTTTCATTAAAATGATCAATTTTGTTGTGTTTTCCTGCCGCTTGATAATCAACTTCCACGTGAAGTAAGGAAAAATCCCACTTTCCAGTACGCCAGGCAGCTTCATACTGAAATAAATATGGAAGACAAATACAGGAACAAGTATTATAAAAAAAAAAATCCAGCCAACGTTAAGTATGAACAATTAACATTCTTCTTTGAGCCAGAATCTGTACTATTAAAAACCTGTAATTCGGTGAATTCTGAATCATGTTCAAACTGGCTACTCTGAGAAGTCAATCCCTGACAATATAACTCTAGTAAATGAGTGCAACCTGTTTGCTGCAAAGATCTCATAAGCCCTTTGTAAGATTTCTTTTGATGGATATCATCTTCAGATTTAGGAAAGGGAAGCTGATGGGACCCGTGAGAATGCTCCTGCAACAAATTGCGTTGAGAGCCTTCTAACTGCCCTGCTGGCACAGATCGCACTTGCAAGTCATAATACTCAAGAGCCTTACTCCAATTACCCTCATGTTCATAGGTAATGATTTGAGATTTCAACTGTGACCAAAACAAACACAGTAAATTAGATAATCAATAAAAAAGAAAGCACAAGTAATCACAGTAACCTCTTCCTACGAGGCTCTTGAAAAGCTTGTACACTTCATCCACATCCACACACATATGAATTTAACGTATTAACCTTGTATGATTGGACGATCCCATATAAGCTATCAGGCTCGTTGATCTGCGTGACTGCTGATATAAGTATCTCGATGTGTTGTGAGAGCTGAAAAAAATCAAATAGAGAGGTTATGGTCCAAATTTTTGTGGAGGGTAAAAAATTACAAAAAGCATTGATCTATTGACCCTATTTTTCAGAATGTTGACTCAATCTTTGTACTCACCATCTCAATAGGTGAAAAATCAGGGCTTCCTAATGTTAGGCAATTGAATTGTTGTTCACACCAGTACTCCACATACATAACAGCAGTGAAATATGAGCCACAGTGCTGCCAGAGAAATACATCCAACTTGAGAAAAAAATCAAAGAACAACTTTACCATGGATTAAAGACAAAACAGAGAAAGCGATACTTACAATGGCCGCTTTAGCAACAAGAAGATAATCAATTGAAAGCCAATATACCTGGCACCATATCAATGTGTAAGAATAACACGAAAACTAGAATTCCTAAATCATTAATTTAAATGGAATGTTGTAGAAGAAATTGTAAGAGCAGTGCTCTTAAACTTGGTTATAAGTAAGCAAGAACACAATTCAAATGTTGCAAGCACATAAGACAAGCCTTACTTTCTCCCATGTTTGGGTTGATATCGGCGTTGAACTCGAAGTAGCTGATAAAGCTTTGGATTTTTCAGAAGTGGAGCGAGACCTAGAGGTATAACTGGATGGTTTATCATACTGCAAAAGCGCAACACAATATGTTAATAGAATGACCACTGAACTCCAAGATAGAAGCATCTAATTGCTACACCTGATAAAAGTGCTTGTTTAGCATCTACCTTCGGACTATCTCGCTTGAGTGGTGCTGACGAAGTGCCCCCTCTTTCCATGACATAATATAGTCGGGTTTCATTTAGTGCATCCAGCATAACCTGAACTGATTTGATCAGTTCATTAGACTCCGTAAAGATGTTTTCTTGGACCTGCATTCGAAAATAGATAATATAGATAAAACATCACGGTAAAAATTGGTGCAAGTAAGATATGGTACCAGTACATTTCTAACAAAAAGGGAAACAACAGTACAAAGTTATCCCCTATGGCAACCAAGGAATGGTTGGAGACCCTAATGAATAGCTCCACAAAGAGATAACACTGAAACGGGTCCAAATGCATAAGTAGAGTGACAGTAGGTAAGCTGATAAACCTGCGAGGAGATTAATTTACAAAGATCAACTTGTGAACCCTTCGTTCTCGCTAAGTTCACCAAGACATGTGACAATAGTAGCTCCGCAAGTTCATCCTTCATCAAAACAATATCTTGACATAATCTGAAATCAGGAATTAAGCTTAGCATTTATTAAATCAGCTTTTACTGAATACCTTAAACACAATTGGAATTTTCTGAGTTAAAGTAAAACAGAAAGGACACCTTAAAATCATATCATCAGTATGCTCAATAAGTGAATGAACAAGAGGACAGATCCAAGTCTCCAACGTTTTCCCAAGGGTCTTCCATAGAGAAGAATTCTCCAGTGGAATTGTTTCAGCTGTTAAGTGGAACAGTGAAGGAATTCATAAGAAAAAGGCATCCACCCAAGAACACAAATTAGGTGAAGATTAAGAAACAAGAAAATAAATTTCCTAATAGTGGGAATCTTAGAGCAAGCTCAAAAGAAATGAAAAGAAAGGATATGCACGACAGAGGATGAAAGATCTAAATGGGCCTTTGATAATGAATGGGTAATGGAGCTCAGCTGTCTCCAGAAACTACATAAGACATATTCATAAAGCCATATCAAAACCCCAGGCAGAAGAGCGAGCAAGGCAGGTGTTAACCTAACTGCTGTTAGTGGTAGATCTCATAGGTTCGAACTGTCACAACAGGCTAATAGCAGCTGATCTTGAAAACTGGGACTCATCGGAGGGTCTGCGGCTCTCTCAAAGGGAGTGGTCCTTGTGATCACACAACTAAAAGAGGCACACTCCCAGGGCAATGGAAAGGAAATTTTCCTATTTAACTGAAGTCTGTAATTCATATACTAGAATATATAGCGCTAGGGGACTTACAGCCGACAATGAATACTGCTAATAAGCATCAAAACTATGAAAAAGAAAAGGAGAGCATATTAAACAAGTATGGGTCTACCACTTGATGTTTTTCCTGACTGTGATAGCAACTTCTCGACAAGTTGCATATTAACCCCTTTTGAGTGCACCTGCAGCCAAAGAATCAAGCTTAACAAACATGAAACAACTACATATATGAGCATACTCTCATAGCCGGCAACTGGACTATGCCTCACATGATCAATGATTCAAATACAGTAATATACAGTATTTTTACTACACACTGTGAAATTGAGTTAAGTTTGTGTACCATAATAAGAGACCTCTCGTAAGAATCCAGTGATAGCAGAGCTCTTTGTCCCCTTTCCGTTGATAATATCCCCTTTAAAGAAGATGCTCAATGATTAAAATTGAAGACCATGAAGATCTCATGAGTAATCATAGCCACAGAAACAAAAATTATGCAATAATCTGTAGTTACACCACATAATAATCAGAAAGTATTTGCACTCAAACAAATCGTATTTATCAAGTGAGAGCACATTCAATATGAATCCAAATTCCACATATATTTCCAAACCAGTACCATCTTAGGCTCCACTCAGTTATAGCTTTACTGTTTAACATTGTTCCTTTTTTAATTATTAAACAATCCAAGGATTCCAAACTAGAATTACACGATAATATGAAAGAGGAAAAAGAATGAAGATTCACTCTTTTCCTTACTTAAGCCAGGCCCAAGCTGAAACTGAGGTATTGTCTTAAGCTTGAGATCTAAAGTATGTCTAGCTCACGCTGGTTCAGAAATGAGGCATGAAATATGAATAATGTAATGGCAAGAAACTTTTGCGAAGGTTCCATCATGTCATTCCTAAGACTAGAGCAAACAAGTATTTAAATGTAAAGCTCCGGAATTCTGAGGCTCCACATTTTAACTAGAAAATATTTCCTTTTGTTATCAAGCATGTATGCCTATTAACGGAAACTTGGGAATATAACAATCTTGAAATAGCGGAATTATCTGTTTTCAAACTGATACTTCCATAACAAAACTGAAGCTGAACTATTTCAACAGTTCAACTAACTGGAAACATAAACAAATGGTGTTACAACGGTTTGAAGATCTCAGAAACAGAAACAACACATACACAAACAAATGGCGCTCACAAAATCTGCATGTTGAACTTAAGGAAAAGACGATTTACCCGAAGAGCTCGTGATGTCATGTCTATTATGTTAACAGATTCGTCGAGTAGATACTTCTTTAACAGCCTTACAAGTGTGATAAGGAGTTCTTCAGGTAGTCCAGTGTCAGAATTAAACCCAACTTCTGTAGCACCACCCTGTTCAAGCGGTTGAGAAAGAGACATTTGACTGGAATCACCTGGCAAATGGAAAACTACCACATGCGGATCTCCAATGCCAACCTGTATTACAAATCAACAGCAGAAACTTAATTACACACAACCCATGCGGAAAACATGTCTTAGCAGGAAAACAATGTAACATATAAATTTGTGTATACCCTAGAAATGAAATCCGACACCAATGCTCTTATATCGATAGCATCATTAGAACCGCACATCCGAATTAGAGTCCAGACAGAAGATACAAGTTCAGGTTCACAATGCCAGCAATTGTACTGCCCCACTGCATTTTCCACATTCTTCTCTGGTTGAATAATTTCACCCATAAGCAGCTTCTTATGTAATGTTTGAAGACTGTAAGAGATAAATAAATAAATAATACAATGATTAAATCCATCATTTATGTAGAATCGGCTACACATAAATATATGGAAAAGTGTAGACCGTATTGAGCTAGCAAGGATAAGAAGGCACCTCCATAAAACTAATCTCTGAGGAAGGTACGATGTTCTTCTGACAAACTTCAAATGACATAATGCACATTAGAACAAAAGAATTCGGAAATCTCCGAACAGATTCACAGCTTAAACAAATAAATGAACGAGTAAATAAACTGAACTATGGCCCCATAAGCAGTTACCTTCAAGAAGTGATCTCTTGTGGAATAGTCTTTGCAAAGTTCCTGATGAAACTCTCGAATATCATCAAAGCCGTCAATCTCTGGAAAAGGTTCCAGCTCCTGGCCATGGCAATAAAAACATCGTAAGCCACAAAATTTGAAGTCGAGACTGGAAACGCAGAAAATATCAACTCCAATAAGAGTACTCATGATAATTATTATTCACAATAAGAAACGTATCTCTATAACTCCTTTTACTAAAAGATAGATTCTTACTCTGATGTAATCATAAAGCGAGGGGTCGGAATCTACAATTAACTGCCGAAGCAAACACATGACTTGAGAAGATGGGGAACTAGGAAGATCTCCCTTGTTTTCAGACGGGATACAACATGACACCAATTTCGACACCAAAAACTGCAGCAGAAAGCAAGAGCATGATATAAATGAGAGAGAGAGAGAGAGAGAGAGAGAGAGAGAGGTATGTCTACACCAATAAAGTAGCTGAACTTGGGTACCTGAAGCTGTTCTCCAAGCACACACATTGCATCTTTAGAGGGGTTATTTTTGAATGCCTCGAGCAACATGGACAAAATAAGACAGCACTGCTCCTGTAAAGCATGATCTCCAATATTCTGCCCAACTAAGTTGAAAAGGTAGCTGCAAAGACAGTAAGTAATGTTAGAAATCAATAAAGCAGGTAATTTTGAGAGCTTCGGAACATGAACATTTTGAACTAGTGCTAGTACTCGTGCTCAGCAGAATAAGAACTAGTAAGCAACTAATGAGAAAGTAAAGAAGGTTCTATGGATTTCCAAAATAAGAAGTGTCTGGTGAAGTTTATAGCTGAACAAGTTAGAAATCGCAGACATTACATACTTGGAAGTGCTTGAAATTGCAGCTCTATGGCCTATGACAGTGATAAGGGCCTCAAGTCCAGAAAACCGATGGCACCTATGTCGATGATGAATAGCAGCAGTAACTTCGTAATGCATATCTACTATGAACTGCATATTCGCAAGGATAAGTATAACAATGTTAGCCCTTAAGTAGAAGAAAAGATTAGACACCATTAAGATCATGTACATATTTAGGAAATTAAAAATGACCTTAAAGACTCTATCAGCACGAAATACGTTGATTTTGTCAACAATGCCAACATTTGAAGGACACTGCTCCCTGCAAAAATCCATTAAAATAGAAGTATTATATGCTTTTTGCCTTTTTGTTATTCTATTGGAAACATGTTCCGATAATGTATATGAAACACAACAGAAAGAAATATACATATCCAGGAATCCATCAACAACTGTTTGTATTGCTTTCACAATAACATCCATGGAGAAAAATGGCATGCCAGGTCCTGAAGCAGAAGAAGAAAGTGACAGAATGAAGCTAACAATGGACACCTGCAAAAAAATGAGATATGTAAATAAACAATCATGATAAACGACAGGATATCACTCATATATGGATATAAATACCAAGTATCTAAAACTAAGTGGTACACCCTCCAAAATAAAATCACTGCTCAAACTGTCCTACCATTCTATTACGTAATTACTGGAATGAAAATGTTATAATTTGTTTCAGTATGATCACGTTGGAATGCCTATGACTGATCAAAGTTATAGAAGGTTGCAATTTGTTTGTTTCTTGGACGTAAAAAATACTGAGAAGTCTGAAATAGAGCTGGTGTATAGCCGTTGCACCAGTATTAATAATAGAGCATCAACCCCTAGCATCAACCATAAGATCATTTGTATGCCGTACAGACACATTTAATTACTTTCACTATACATAAGAAATCCAACGAATTTATCATTTACGAGGTTCGTACTGGTCAAAGACTAGTAAATAATATTTACCGCCAACTGATATTAAGCTAGCCAATTGTCCAGATTAATTAACTTGTTGAGTTCTTTCATTATCATGTACTTTAGGTGTTAGATTTCTTACATTCGCATTAGAACCCAATTCTTAGTTCCTGCAGCCAGGAGGATCCACCAACCAAAAGAAAAAAAGTATATACTAGGATAAGGATTGTTTTGAGGTTCTAAATTTCTTTAGGAAAATCATTATACATCATTAAAAAATTAAGACAGATATTGACACTGGTCGCACTGCAGCTAAACCCCGTTCATTTCAGGATATGGAGAAATTAATTTTCGGAAATCAGCTCATTTTCGGAAGTCAAATACTTATATTCCAGAAATGTAGTTTATCAATTTTTATATTCCAGAAGTTAGGTTTATGTGCCTATCTATCCTTAGGCCGGTTCCTATGGTAGCTGGCTAAATTTTCAAACTGCCATGCGAACTGGAGTGGCAAATTCATTTTGCGACTATGGTAAAATGCTATAAGCGACAGTCTCCACCGGGAGATGGAGAAGGAATCGCTCAGTAATACTTCGGTGACATTATATTAATATAATAATGACTTAAGCTGCCTTTAACTGTCCCCACACATAAATATAGGAATAAAATATTAGAAAATATAGTTGAGCCTTGTGAAAACAAAACAGGTGTCAATAAAATAACAGAAAGTATTACTCAGCGACTTAGAGTTGATCGCTAGGTGCATACTACACCGCTCGGTACATATTCGATCTCACCTGGCTAAGTGGCAAATTTGCCACTTTGCCAGCTCCATAGTGGGTGCATAAATGGCAAACTCTTTGGTTTGCCACACCCATAGGAAGGGGCCTTAGGGAGTTGCTTAAATAAGAAAACAACTAAAATTCTTGGGAATGTTCTAGGAGTGAAGAAAAATGCTAACCATATGTTGCTTAATGAGATTGTCTCGTTCAAGCTCAGAAATCTCGGCAATACTTAATATAGAACTCTGAAGTACTACAGCTCCTTTTTCCCTTCCCAGCTTCTTACTGCAATGCAATGCCATACAGACACCAAAAATTGGCACAAAATGACTTTTCACAAGAACTGCCAAAGATTGACCAGCAACCTATACACAAATAAACAACAAATTCAGTAAAACAACATGGTTTAGAGGAGTGCCAAGGAGCAGCTATCAGCGTAGAAACATGCACACTGATTTGTTCCCTCCAACAGAGTACAGAGGCAGAAGATAAAAGCATGCAAGACAATGTTCAAGCGGCATAACAGGTTTCTCGAAAATGAAAAGTTCTATGCCTATTGGAAGCTAACCAGTCTGAGCTTGTGATAGAGTAGGTTGCGTAGAAGAAAGAGGACGAATGAGATGAAGTTATAGAAATACCTTAGCAACCCACTTCAGATTAGTAGTGTCCCCGCTCAGAATCAGAGCTGGAAGTAGCCACGGACAGCAATACTGCATGAAGTAACTAGGTTCTGACTTGAGAACAAAAAGATCCCGTATCTGCAATGAACATTAGCTATATCTTAACATGATGTGTAGCACGTTAAATAAAAATAGTAACATTTAGCCAAACAGAAGTATCTCACGGTGGAAAGACATTACCTCCATAAGTGCAGCTACGCTTACTCTGCAGGCAACCCAAGAAAAGAGAATGACTCCCATAAGTTGGTCTAGGTACTGCAGGAAATTAAGTAAGAAAGTGAGAGATGATTATAAACGAGCATTTACAGTATCAGCTTGCTCGTCTTGATTAAACTAACGGAATGTAAGAAAAGTATCAATCTAGGGTATAAAAAGAGAATGAGTTGATTGAAACGGTTTATTCATGCACAACTAAGACCTATAATAGTTCAAAAGACTAACTTGACATGCTATATGGATTATGGCATTCAACGGATGTGAAAAAAGTTGACAATGTCGTGTGCTATCAAGTTCCCAGCTCTTGAGACCGCATAAAACTAGGCAGAGATATCTCAGACATCATGATGGTATGGTAAAAATGTTGGTTTGCACAATATAGGAAGAAAACAAATAAACTGATCCCAAACATAAGGGACTGAAACTCTTTAAAATGCACCAGTACCATAGTAATTTTAATTGATGTACTCTAATCCATTGAAGTTGTAGTAACACCATTAACTTCTAATAAAAATAATAGTATAGAAAAGTTAGATACAGCACCTTGGATCTAGTTGTGTATTGGAGTTTACTTGACAAATTATCAAGTACGGCAAAAGCCAATTCCCTGGAGATATTTCGCAATGAGTGAAAACCACCAACACCAATCACATACGATAGACAGGGACATGCAAGGTAAAAATGCATACCTCTGACAAGGATCAATTGCTGCTATGACACAAATGATGAAAATGGCCTACATTTTCTCCCATGGGAGAACAATATAGAATGATTAAGTTAAGGAAAATTCCAGAAAGATAATGTATCAAGATACAGTACATATGATCCAAATACTAATCTAGTAAATCAGTACCTCTAGTTCGATCTTTTCACTGTGAAATGCAAGATGCGCCAAAGTAATAATAATTGTCTCCATTGCTGGACGAGGATGAGGACCTGCAGCTAGGACCTCTGCTGCAGTAACAGGTGCTTTCGATGAAGACATCACCAACTTGACGCCAAAGTTGGAACTGTGAAGAATGGGATGAAAATATAACTGCTTAAACAATCCCCTTGATTAGGTAAAATATGAAAAGCAGCCATTGAGAGTTTCAGCTAGGGAGACCAAAAACCTATCATCAGTGGCATTCTCCATCAAATACAGAACAGACTTGGAGATATACAGAACAACAACCATACAAATAAAACTTAGAAAACTGGACCTGCTTCAAGTTTAGCAGCACATTTCAAAATCTGTTAGTAGTCCATATAGAATGTAATACACAGGGTTGTTGGCCCAATTCCTTCAGCTAGACTTGCAGCAGGCATATTACATAGCTCAAAGTATGACGATCAATTAGCAGAAACTGCTGTGTGTACTCTTTCTGTTTTCCAGAATTAAAGGGAAAAAATTTCATTTAGGTATTCAGTAGGCTCTTTTAAAGTTGAACAAGATTCCATAAAACCACTTTTAGCAAGTAAATTAATAAACAACTAGTTTCAGTCAGGTCCATCCTAAACCAGCACCAGAGTAAGATCAAGAGGTTATGCCTCTTGTGTCACTAAATACTATCTACTACAATCACAAAATCATCAGAAATATAAAGATAACACACTAATAGTATTTCGAATATTAACCAGATACTCACTCACCAGACATCTTGAAAGAGCTCATTATGACCATCCCAAGTCTGGAAAAGAACTCCAATCCGCCTAGCCAAGAACAGCCTAACTCGATAATCACAATCTTGAAGCATTGTAAGAAGCTTTTCGATCATTACCTGAGTGTAAGTATGACAACCTAAGATTATAAGAAGATAGCAATGCACAACAATCGATCTAAAAAAATATCCAGGTATATGGCCTGAACACTTGAAGAAGCAACACCTATGAGAAGATATGATGGACAACAAAAAAATAGGCATCATCACCTGGCCAATAGAAGGGTCAAGTATAATGAAATTGCATATGCAGTCAATCAGTTTAGCACGTCCAAGCCAGTCAAGCAGATCATTTTCCCCAATTTTGATTACCATGTCGCGGAGAGATTCTACACTCTGTATATCCGACACCAAGCAAAAGTAGAACAATGAGATCCGATAAATAACAAATTGACAATTATCAAGTCTCAAACAATGAGATCTTAATTGTTTCTTGGGGTAAATAATATACCTGATGACGGACGAAGTGGAAGAGATATATAAAAATAACATAAGTGATTTAAATTCTTTTCATTAGCTTTTAACTATTGGCATTTTGTTTAAAATGAATAAGAAGAAAATGTTGTAACCAAGAAAAGTATGACTTCAGAACAACGAGAACGATCTAAATTCTTTTCATTAGCTTTTTAACTATGGCCATTTTATTTAAAATGAATAAGAAGAAAATGTTGTAACCAAGAAAAGTATGACTTCAGAACAACGAGAACAGTTGGATGCAAACTTTGGGTAAACTTTTTATGCCTTTACAATGCCAGATTATCTCCCTTCATCTTTTTAAGCAAAAAGCACTATTAAGCCTAACTCACTCGAACATTGTTTATCATAATGCTGAACATAACCAACCAGTACTAAAGAAAGCTAACATATGAGATTACCTGTTCAAATGGTCTACCAGGTGTATGTAATAAATTTAATTTTTTATCCTTTCCACCATAGCCTGATGATATTAGATTTCCAAGCAAACCACGTGTGGCAGTTAATACATTAACACAGCAGAGTTTAAGAGACACTCTCACTTCAATCATTTTATTCACAGAAATCACCTGCACAAGAGGAAAAGAAAAAGGTATTCCAAAACATTAATATTGAAGCGTGGACATTAAACATCAACTAATCCCAAAAGTTATTAAGTGGGAAACTTGCAGAAGTTTCCTAAGAGCAGTACCAAGTCCGAGAGCTTGGCAAACGAGGAGCCTGAAAGATGTTTACAGAGAATATACAGTATATATTCAGAGACCTGGCAAAAAGAAATTTCAGATATTAAGAAATAACCAGCTAGCATTCTAGAAAAACACCATCACTTGATGCATCAAAACATTCGACGTACCTCAGAATCATTTTCCTTGTGCATCAGAATAAACAAGATTTCCCATGTAATAACAGGTAATACGGTGAAAAAATTTGTCATCACTGAGATCATGTCAACCTTCCACTTCACAGAAGAAAGGGGAGTGACTATACCCTTGCTAGTGAAATCCATATCTTTAGAATCCTCGTTCACGTCCAATTCCATATCAACAATCCTTGCCCTATTGCCACCCAGCAGATAAGAACCTTGTGGACAAGTTTCAAAGGCAGAAAACAATTCCGCTGTGGCTATATCAGAATATTCACTCCTTGAGCCATCACCAAATTGCTCAAATAGTTTTGCGAAGGCCCTTAAAAGCTTCTCAATAGCATGTACAATAGCTCCAGAAAGTACATCAGCAAAAACATTTTGATCTTTCCCACTACTAAAAACTGGAGAACAAATCAAACTCTTCAGAGAAACTAGAGTGGACCCTGTTCCATCAAGAACGAGACCAGCGCCAGCACAACCATGTCTTCGGATACTATTTATGTTTTCGTTAATGACAGAAACAGCATGCTGGAGCAATCTTACTAAAAGCTTGCACATTTTGGTGACGAAGGATGAATTCGCATCTATTAACCTGCGAGAAATAAAATGTGACAAGTACAATGAAGCGCGGAAGCCATGCATACGGGATAGAACAACGGAATTGGCAAAAGGTGATCACATTGTTCTGAATATACGATTTACCGTGTTAGAAGTGAGCCATGAATGCAGTTGCATAAGAGACCGCTCAAAAAGAAGAGATCCGGAAGAAGCATCTTTTCAATCTCCTTATCCATAACAACTGAAAGAATGTGGTTTTCCAATTCTTGAAATAAGGGTATCCATACTTGACGGGGGAGACGTACTCTATGGTGGGATTCAGATTGAAACAACTACAAGATTAAATTGTAACCATAAGTTAGAAACTTACAAAACCAGTTTAAGTTTAAAGAAAGTTTAAAATATAGATAAATAAATAAAAAACACCTCTACAGAAGAAATAGGCTTAATTTCAGCTAAGACTTCCACAGAACATTCAACAGGTCCACTGAGAAGATTTTGGTCATGTTCCTCCCCCTACAATATAAGAATAATTCTTCACTACAGTTACCGATTTCGACATGCACTTACGAAATTCAGGGAAAAAACAAGCTTTTTAAAAACCTTATATAAATCCTCGGCATCTTCAGAAGGACCAGTAATAGAGTTTGAAAGGAAATGGTCCTTGTAGCAATGAGGGAAAGGAGCAGAACCCCCACAAAGGGAAAACATAGCAGCTGGCAATAGCATTGTCAAAGACTCATTCAGCAAAAAGCTTTCCTGAATAAAGAAATACATGTTAAGAAAGCATTATATTCCAAGTCCAAAACACTGAATGAAAAATGTAAGGAACAGAAATTTTGATATAACATGGAGCTCCAGATGGGAAGAAAACAAAATTAAATACAACTATTTAATGAACATTAAGGATAAATAATGTTAGCACTTTTCACATATCCCACAGCAAATTGGATTACACCACTAATTTCCCTTTCGTTATTTATTACGTAATCTGACGCCATAAAAGCAAAGACTTGATCTCTTCTATAATGAGTCACATAGAGAATTTTTGTAGAAAATGGTCAACAACAGCCAACTCAAAAGGCTCAAATTATAAAACAGAGGACTATGTATGTGACAACATTCTGTGAGACTAACAAGGAGCACACACATCTCCAAGAACACTCTCCCAGTGCTACGCTGTTTATTCATATACACAACCTCCTAAGACAGTCAAGTGGAATGCTAACAACCATGTGTAGATAAGACTTTGAAGGAAGCATGACAATTGCATAGAAGAGTGTATGGGTCTAAGAGGGTTAGACAAACCACTTCCTTCATCCCTATGCTGGACAGTTAAACCTCAAATCTTAGCTTATTCATCCCCATTGCTATGCTGTTTATACATCCCTATAGATTTTTAGCATCAATACCATGCCAACAACCGTAGAAATTTTGGCAAATTCTTTTTTGTTTCAAAAAACAAATTCTATAGTAAACATCCATGGAAAACATTTATGGTTCAGAAATTTAAATAATGAATCCGGCCTAGGTGAAGAGAAACTAACTAGAAACTGAAGACGCTCCCTCTCGTGATCTACCACACGTAACTTCCAGAAATGACAGTTCGATGCATTTGAGTACCTTAAATTTACAATTGCTTCTTGTTTAAATTACAAACTGAAACGCAAAAGAAAAAATGAAATGGCCAAACCTTCCAGTTAAGTAATCCCAAAACTGATCTTAAAAGATTTTGCCTGAGATGTAAAATGTCTCGTATGTCACCCTGCACAAGTAAAACCAAAACACAAGAATAGCATTATATCAAATCAGCGTGTAAGCTTTTTGTAATGTGTTTCACATGCGATATCCAAACACAATTAAATGTCAAACCATGTCAAAGAATAAGCTTCTAGAATGATATCAGATGAATGGGGTCCATAACAGAAACAAATTGTACGAATGTGATTAATATTAATAGAGAATATAAGCTTAATCAAGTTAAAGATGTGAAAATTGATAAATACTGTCATACATGACAAACTTCCACAATTATTATTGCATAAGAATATTAAGAATCTTCTTTGCAGGTGTTAAAAATTATCAGAAGACATTCATAACTAAATTTTTCAACAAATGCAACCTTGACCACTAGCAAACAAATACAGAGAAAGCAAGTATATACCTGTGAACCTTTTCTTGAAAAATAGCAGGCAATGAAGTACAATGCTGACCTGGTTATGTATCAAAACCATAAAATAAGATAACAAGAAAATTTGTAATAAGAAAAGGTCAACTATGGAACCGCTTACGTTGATGGTATGTGCTTAAATAAGCGAAGGTCCCACACATCATGAGGTACTATAGGTATCTGTACTAGCTCCTGAAAAATGACAACTTGAGACACTACGGTGTAAGATGATACCTTAACAGAAGCAACAAAACATCATGGAAGCGCCAGACTTACATTTGAAATAATATTTCCAAGCAGCGTTAAAGCAGCATCTGCCTGTATCAAGAAACATGTTTAATATAGCTAAAACTAATCACCTTAATGATCAAGAGAGCTGAGAAATCATGATGAACGTAAATTTATTACTTGAGAACAAAATGAATTTTCTAAGTGGAGTGCATAATGCAGCTAATGCATGGGGAAAACAGGGGAAAGAGTTAAAGTGTGAGCAGAATTTCAGTAGCGTGTAGCTACTAAGACTAAGAAGACATCATAGAAATGATAAAAGCAGCAAAAGAATAGGTGGACATGGACTAGTAGGGGAAATACAATAAGTTACCAGATCTGCTGCACTTACTTACAAAAATTAGCAAAATCAAGAGTGAACTGGGGCTTAGACTCTTAGTATATATCCACCAAAAGAATCGAAATCTAACAGCAAAAATCAGTACAAGCAAACTTACAACAGAAGTCACATTACTGAATATAGGCAGCCCGTGAATCAAAGAGCTCCATATTTTGTTCCAACTGGCTCCAAGCTGCAACGTTAGTCAAGCAAAAAGTTTTAATTAAATACATCCAGTTTGTAGGTAAAAATAAATGGTTGCATAATTAAAATACCTTGTTGCAATATGGGTGGGTACATAATAAATTTCAGTTGTGTTTCGAGGCATTAGTCTAACTAAACATGTCTTTAATAGTGAATTAACAATTGGAAGGTTGAACTATGTTGTATCTACTGAAGAGGGTGGGCTTTTATTCTGACTAAATAAGAAAATGCATCTACAGCCCACTGATGGGGGTCTAATACTGCCACTCGTTAATTGCAGGATGACTAGCTTTCTTGATAAAGGATGCATCTATATTTTGAAGAGATAGGCTATATGTCAGCCCATCAGTAATTCAGTTCCAAATATTAAAATTTCCATTACGGTACAAAGAATATCAGACATACACATGCACATTAACTATAAAAATACATCACTAGTGGACCAACCAAAACTAAAATTAACCTCATTTTGTGGAGGAGACGAACTATGTGCAGCATCAGCCCTTGCAATAGGAAGCAAACGGATAGAGCAGAGCTCCTGCAGGCTCCTTCAGAACAAGTTAAGAAGTAATTAGTTTTTAGCTCAAAAGATGATTATAGTTGCACATAGCGTGCAACTTTTTTTCCCTTTCTCCTAACAAGTAATATATATTGCCATGGGACATATATGGGCATCCTTCGGATTATGTGTGCCATCAATTACCACATCACATGTACATATGGATATCATACGCCTTCTTTTTTGTATGTTCATGAAAGAATGTATGTTTTTTATATAATATAAAGACTGCCAACTGGATAACATGAGACAAATACAGGATATTTCTGAAGAAATTGAACCACTTACCGCAATACCCACAGCAAACCATCGTATGAGTGTTCTTTATTTCCATCGTTCATAATCCTAGCAAAGATCATTAAGCATCCAAGTCATTGAAGAGAGACATGATATGCAACACTTATGCATACACCATGGATATAACAGCGCTTGCACACGCACACCATTATTGATGAAAAGATTCTGACAATCACATATTTTACTTAAATACTTGAATTCTACACTTGGACATACTTACCTCTCAAAACTTTCGCAGATGCCCTCAAACCAGTAGATAAGAAAATCCTTAGGGATGCGAGAATTATAGTTTTGGACAAGAAAACAAAAGGCACCGTTCCTGTATTAGAAAACGAAAAGCACCATTGGTTTGTGGCTTTTTCCAGTAATCACAAGCTGTGAAGTGCATGTGTGTATATATGAGCCTACAGGTAACAACATACCATAACCATTTCCCTTTCATCAGACCCTGTCTTAGACGGGTAGCAGCATCCTCCCTTCTAGGTCGTTTCTCAGAATTTGATGCCTTGGATATACCAATATTTACACATGCCTGGAGGAAAAGAAATCATCTGTAAGCATCCGAAATACTCTTGAGATTTTTCTCAAACAGAAAATCTTAACAATCTTTAGATGAAATGTATTACTGTGTTCAATGGAAATTGTGAATATCAAATATAAACTTGAAAACTTAAACTTTGGAATACCAAACTGGAACTGCACGAGTTGTCAAAGAGTCTTTGGAAAAGAAAATATCTGTGGTGAAAGCCTATCAAATATCCCTTTTGATTGCGGAATAATCATGAGTTTACAGCTCCAATATCGTGTATATAGCTGAGAACTGAGAATTGTAGAAACCTACCCTGTAAAATAGAGAAGCAGCAAGCTCCAAGAGACCGCAACGTAAGTTCGTCAACATTCCAGGCTTATCATCCCTACATGTGTCACCCCTGATTGCAGCAAGCACTTAAATGATTATCCATCAGAAAAACCCATGGAGCTTCCCTGGAGAATAAAAACTAGAGGACACCTACACTCACCATAGAACTGCAGAGCTAGCTATATTGCTTTGATCTAAATCCTTGCCAACAATATCTAGAAGTTGTTCTACCAGATGACCCCCGTCAGCAGCAGTTCTGATTAATTTTAACTGCAATGTTGCATAAAGGACAAGTGCATCCTGCAAAACAGAAACTATTAGACTATACAGCCTCCACACACAAAGAGATGCAATCATGCAAGTATGGAGACTCACTAAAAAGACCTACCTTCAGAGCACGATCATGAGTTGTGAGCCAACAACGAAATACAAATTCTTGCACAGCAGAATGGATTTCCATTGGCTCAGAATCCAGATTGGGGCCATTCTTCCACAAGTATGTGTTAATGCATTCAATAAGCTTGCGAGAGATCTTCCCCTCATCCCTGACGTACAAAAGGCATTTGAACATGCTCAATGACAATGCAAACGAGGTCAAGGAACATAGCCTTTAGGTCTAGTAACACAGATAAGAATTTGTCAAGGTGTATACGGTGTACCTTATGTGCAAGAAAATCCCAACAAACCCCTTCACAATGTCTTTTTGAAGATTATCTGGGAAATCCCCAGGAGGATTTTCTAGTAAGGAGTGCAATGTCAGGATGCAGCGAAACACTTCCTCTTTTGGGTTAGATTGAATGTTTCTTTTTCCATCTAAACAAGTTTCCACCTTCCCCAAATACAAGAGAACAAGACCTACCAGCGGGAAGAGATGAAAAATTACAAAAAAATAACATCGAAACAATGGATACCAAAGCTTCATATATAAATAAATAATGTACTTACCACAATAAACCCGCTTCCTCATATGAAATCTATAATCTTTTACTGCGATAAGATGTCGGAGAATGGTCCCGTATTCAGACTGGTAGCTTGGAACATCCCTCAAGACCTCCCATATGTGACTAAACAGTGACTTGACAACGGATAATAAGAGCTGCATCTTGCCTAATATAAAACAAATGAGATATGACGAAAATCGAATTAATACACACTTAAGGAGTTCAAATGAACTAATTCTAAGTTAATAACACAAGAGCTACTTCCCGACTAGTGTAGACAGCCTTTAATCTAACAAAGCGCGCAATTCTTGTCCATATCAACTACCAGGCACCCTTTTCCCTTCAGTCAATATAAATGAAGGAAGCTTGAAAAATCTTTTACAACATCCAGTCGCTCTTGACCAAAGAAAAACAGGAGCGGCATTTGGTCTAAGATAGAACAAATGCAACTACCAAAATGCCATTGAATTTTCATGTTTTTAAGGGTTGTTGAAGTCCAGTCATTCATGTAATACATTCAAAATAAACAGATGACTAGAGAATGTTATATTGTTATTAATTGCAAAACTCAACGGTTCCCACATCAGCAATTTTCAGGTTTCTAGTTTTGGCTTGAGTGCAGTAAGATTGTAAAGAACACAATCCTGACTAATTTGGTGGTTCCATGGTAATTTGGTTAGTAACTAGCTTTTCAGATGCAAAGCAAAATACAGATACAACGGGAAATCTGGTGTTATCTTGCCTTTTTTGGGGGGTTCACTGTATCTGAAATTGCAAATTTTGTCCAATTCAATCAGTATCTAGTTTTTCACTTTATTCCACCAAAATATCCTTACAAAAACATCCAAACGTTTTTTAATTCCTAACCTGAAAATTTTGTATCCTCAGCCTGTTGAATCGCAATCCGAAGAGTTTTGGCAAAAATCAGCTTTGGTGGACGCTTCTTGCTCATAGATATCTCAGACGAAATACATCCTATGAGAACCCTAATAAGGAACGGCCAGGTTTTTGCTGAATCACAAACAAACAATCAAAAACATTACATAAGAAAACACTAAATTAAAATCCTCATTTGCTTTTTTTCAAATACAACACAAAACTTACAGTGAGGAATCTCATTAGGTTTGAGTTTCGCAGTATTTCCACTAAGAATTTTGCAGAATCCAAACGATCTTTCTCCTTCTAACCAATTACTCAACAGCTTAATTCCTTCCTACAAAATCCAACAAAAAATATTCAAAAAAAAAAATCAAAAAATCAAAAATCAAAACCGTAGCATTTCAAACATTTCGAGTTCTTGACTACTGCAACTACACTGATAATTGAAAAGAATTAAGCATAGAAAAACATACTTCTCGAGTTTTAACTTTATCTGATGAAAGTTTTGAAACAATCTCTTCAATATCCCCAGAACTAGCCATTGTCATTACTCCAAAACACTTTCAATACTCCTCCAAAGTTAGGGTAAAATATTTGAGTTTGAATAATCTTCCATGAGAATTAGGGTTTCGATGATGTTCTTAGACACAGTGTTTTGTTGTGTTCGAGAAGTTGAAAATGGGGAAGAACTAGAGAAGAAAGAGAGTGAGGGTTTTAGAGAATAAAAGAATAGGAGGGTTTTAGAGAATAAAAGAATAGGATGGTTTTTCCCGGGAGTAGCGACAAAAGCGCTTTTGGTGCCCCAAACTTACAGGGCCCATCCGACAGCACTGGACAAAAGTCGGGCCAATGGGTATTTCTTGATGGGTATTTGGGTACTACGATGAAGAATCTCAAGAGTCGGAAGCTTTTGCTCGGAGCCCACCTAAATCTTGGCTCAAAAAAGCAACTTTTCAAACAAGCTTATTATAGGGACCCTCCCACCGAATTAAAAACTTAAAATTAAAACCAAAACAGGAAACTTAGGCGCAAGCCCAAAAAAAATAATATTGTTATTGTCAGACCCACAATTAATTTTAGGTACCGTGACACCCATAATTATTTTCGTGGCACCCATAATTATATGAAATTATTACAAATGTCTGCATTACGGATTATGCATCCGCATGACGGGTTATGCATTAGGAGTATAATTGGCAACGCAACTTGGATATAACATATCTAAAAATCCGTGCCTTGAAATTTTACAAATTTTATATCGTTAGAAATCTTTTCAAGAGAGCTACGCAACGAGTACAAACAACAATATCAAATTTTTGTTTTTCACGAAAAAATCGGAGGTGATCATCATTTTAGGCAAAATTTCGAAAACTGACTACATAACCATTATGCAGCCACCAAAAAAGATGCACAACACATTCTGCAGACGCATAATGAATTATGCATCTATAACAAGTTATGTAACCATTGTTTTGGGAGATTTTAGTGCGTACATAAAAAAATTGATGCATAATGCAGTATGCATCCATATTTACGGATGCATATCAAGTTATGCATCTATTTTCTCGATGCATAAAAGATTGTGCAACAATTTTTTCAATGCACAATGCATTATGCAGTCATATTTTCGGATGCATAACGTGTTATGCAACCATTCTCTGGACTGCATAACAAGTTATGCTGCTATTATTGTAGGTGCATGACAAGTTATGCAGCCTTTTTTTTTGTTGGTTTCAATATTAACAAAAATGTTGTTGCATAACGTGTTATGCAACCATTTTCGCGACTGCATAACAAGTTATGCAATAAATTTTATAGATGCATAACAAGTTATGCAACCATTTTCATAGTTGCATAACAGATTATTCAACCATTATGAACAACACCAACACCAATAGATCACACTAGCTTTCCAACCAACAACATCTATCCCTTTATTTTGCTATTAATATAGATTTTGTCAAGGGCGTTCTTGATCTCATCATGGAAATGATAATCCAGTCCTAGCCTTTGGATGGTATTGATCAGCTTCAACGAATATGGCAATCCACTGACTCCATCAACGAATATTCCTTCAGCTTTTCGGCTTTATTTGTACAGATCTCACTCTGTCCATTAACAAGGTAATCCGCAAATGGAACATCAATTAAAAAATCTATTATACATTACACAAGAGGTCGGAAGTATGACCTATTGGACCATGCACTGAAATAGACTGATGAAAACACATGTGCAACAACCATAGCTCCTATGACGATACCACAAACTGTTGTTGCAGCTCCAAGACTTAGAGAGTAGTTATCAGCCGTTGGGACAATAATATACGTATTGACCATATACAAGAATGTATTTGCTAAGTTCAACATCAGTGACGTACAATGATATCTATATTCATAAACTGGTTTATCAGTTGGCATTGGTAACTCATCTTGCATGATAAGGGCATGTTGCTGTTGTCATGCCCAGACCCATTATTATCCAAGTTCCAAGTTTTTCTCACAATCCCTTCCATACAATATTAGTAGCTACAAAATTAGCTGTCAGATCCGCACAGGAAGTTCGCACTAAAAAAAGCTGGCAAAACCAACTGAGACCCATTTGCTTCTGGTCTCTCCTTCTCTCTCTCTTTATGCACACCAGCAAATGCAAACATTCTCTCCCGCATGATACATGGTGAAGATTTACAGCCACCCCATACGCCAATATGGGATATCATTCTAGTCGGGAATCCTACGCAGGAACGTCATCATTCTGCTCAACCCGACCAGACTTTGATCAATTGCTTGAAACTGTCGACCTTGATTGGCCATTCAAAGTAGACGGTGTCGATAAAGATGATGTTCGAGAAACTGCAAACGAAGTGTTTTTCACGTCATGTCGTTCTTCTCCAGGGTTCGGTGGGAGGAATGCATTATCGTATTACCCATCTGGGCATGACAACAACAACGGGGATGGTGGTAGTTTTGGTGGAGGAGGAAATGGGAGGAATAATAATGGGTCTGGTTTGGTCGCGACCAGTAGATTAAAACGAAATATACATTTTGATTGAGGAAAGAAGATAACTTCACTTTGCTATCGTACCCATCATTCCTAAACTAATCAGACACCCACATATCAGTCAATCTTCACCAATTAACGGAAACAAGGTCTTCTCTTCCTCCCATTGCCTTCTTCATCTCGACCACCAAAACCACCACGAGTTTTATCCAGGATATGTTTATGTTTTCGCCATCTTGGATATGCGATTTCAGAGAATGGTATTTCGAATTTATTTATTTTTGTTCTTCTTCATCTGGTTGTAGATCTGACTTGATGAGTTTGGATGGGGAAAACCAGAGGTCTGAGTTGGGGTTCCAGTTTCCTATTTTCTGGATTTAGGGTGAGGAAGGCGGAGAGAAAGAGGAGAGGGTGTGTGGAAGTGGCATAGAGAACTCAGAGAAACATTAGGTTTAGGTCTACAAATCTGTGAAGCCATTACAATAAAAATATCAACACAAGTAGAATACATCGACAAGAAAACATCGAATATTAAAATATGGGCCTGTGCATAATTTTATCACCGAAGATGGGTGCGACCGTGAGTTTTTTTGACCGTGGGTTTCACAGTGGAAGGAAAACAGAAAATGGGTCTGGTTGTAGTTTTCACAACCAAAAAACCAATATCAGTTATCCCCATTTGATTTGTGCCGCCATACTCGATACTTAGGGTTAGGTTTGAATATTTTTTTCTTCCATCTTCCTCTCCTCTTCTTCATTGTTCTTCGTATACTCTACGATTAATCGTTGAATCAAAAATTTCTTCGTCGATTAAAACCAACCCATAAGAATGCCTCCACGAAAAAAATCAGATGCCCAATCGAAATCAAAATCGATTGCTCAACAGAAATTAAAGAAAATGCTTGCTTTGATTGCTCAAGAGCAACAAAACGAAGAACAAGAGTTATCGGACGATCAACTACTCAGAAATATGGCTTCTGTGAGAAGGTAAGTCACTTAAAACTGTTTAATTAGTGTTTCAATCGATTTGTAGCAATGGGTTTAGGCCGAAATCGCGAAACCCTAAGTGAAACAGTTGAGTTTCAGAAATTTCGGCACTCATTTTAGTATGAAGACCACACCGGAAACTAGTATCGGCAGTCAATCTAGGATGAAGACCACACCGGTATCCCGTTCCGGCATTCAATTTAGGTTGAAGACCGCACCGGAACTTAGTTTCAGCATTGAATTTAGGATGAACACCATTTCTGAACCTAGTACCGGCATTTACTTGAACTTTTACGAGTACGCCGGTAGCAAGCTTCTAATCAACAAAAAACCCTATGTTTTTGTTAGATGTTCCGTCGTAAACTTTACGTTAGATTCCATGCCGGTACTAGAGTTTTGTATCCAGAAACTTTAGAACTACTACCGGCATCTGGACAATTTTATTTCAACGTCGGTACTCTGTTCCAACATTTATTTTTATTTTACGTAGCTTCCGGTACTTGAGTTTTCTTATCCAGGAATTTGCTATAGTAAACCGGCATCCTAGAAGCTTAGTTATCAATGCCGGCAGCTGCTCCCGGCATGTAATCGTTTTGATATACTATGTCGTTATTGTATTCCGGCATGTTCGATACTTTTTTTCAGTATGCCGGTATTAGAAATTAAAGTTAGTTGTCTTATATTTATTTTGTGCTTCTTTTGAAATAGATCTAAAGCAAAGAAAGCTAAAGCAAATGAGGCTAACAAAGGAAAATGTAAAGATGTTGTCACTAAGAAAAGAAGGAAGGATAGCCTTGATACTCCTCAATATCTGCCTCCTCGATGGAAAAACAAAAAGCGTTTGGGTGCTAATACAGGAGGGGAAATTTGTGAGAGTGGTCGTGATCGTAGTAAAACCGGAGCTGTTGGGGAGGAAGATGAGCAAGAGGAAAGTGAGGAGGAAGATAATGAGATTGAACCAAATCAATTAGAAATCCAAAGCCAAGGAGTAGTGGAACAAGGTGGTCCAAGTCAACAACCCACACAAGGCAAGGGTAAAGGAAAAGGCAAAGGCAAAGGCAAAGTTAAAGGTTCGCACCTTCCTCATGTTATTGACATGATGCCCGACCTTGATCGTGGTAGAATTTGGGGCGCAGCTTCTTATGATCCGGGGTATCTATTTGGCTACAAGCACTCGTGGGCTCGTACTATATATCAAACCTATGTAAGAATTTTTATCTCGTGCATATGTATTGTTTTGTATTTATTCATAATCTCTTAATCATATTATCTCTTAATTGTAGGATCATACGAAGGTTGTGCGTGTTTGCCGAAACCAAGCCGCGACTCATTGGGATTTGTCTAAGGAGCATGAAGATGTTCAAGCAATAGTTAAGGATTCTGGTCTATATCCTTTGGTTGAAATTTACGTGAAGCCAGATATTGTGACAATCAATTGCTTCGTCGAAAGGTATTATGGTGAATCAGATACCATTCACTTCCCGTTTGGCGAGATGACATTGATCCCTGATGATGTTCAGAACATCCTAGGCTTGAGTGTTACCGGAAAATCAATTGCAGAAGGAGATAATCATTCTTTTGAGCTAGAATGGACGAAGTTGCACGAGCTTACTAAAAAGTTGCTTGGTTGGGATTACAAAACTTCTGTGGGAAGCTTCTATGTATCTAAGCTTAGTAGGACAAAGACCATCAAGATGACCCTACTCAAGGAGAAGTTTCAAAACTCAAAGGAAAGAAGTTTGAAGGATGGATGGGACCCCGCACATATTCGTTATACAGCTGTTGCATACCTATTATTCATTTTGGGCACTAGGGTATTCCCTGACACTAGTGGCAACAGGGTTAGTGCAAACTACCTTCAATACTTGGATCCATTGGAAGATGTCTTTAGTTATTCTTGGGGCACCGTGGTAATGGCACATTTGATGACGGAGATGAGAAGGGTCTCTTTGGCGGTTACAAACCAATTTGTCGGGAATTTCACTATACTCTAGGTAATTTTGTTTTTAAACTTATGTTCTTATTTATATTGTTCACATGTACCCTTTTCACAAATTTTACTGATTTTTATATGTATCATTTCACATTGGTATAGGTGTGGGCTTATGAACATTTCCCAACATTGTTCAAGGACAACCCCTTCTTGAAAATTATTTCCGTTGATGTCCCAGAGGAGCCTAGAGCCAAGAGATACCAGTTCAACATCCATCCGAAGCCCGGTAACAATCATCGACTGCCAGATATGAGATTGGCTCTGGATGCGATGACTACCAAAGATGTTCTATTCGACCCTTACAAGGAGGCTAGAGAAAACCGCGAATATTTGAGATCTCATAACGTTGCATTTTACAATGGGCCTTTGTTCCACCCAAAGGGATACGTTATGGATGATCCTCGACGTGTGATGCGGCAACTTGGATACAAGCAATTACCCTGCTACATGACATCCTCTACTGAAAGGTATCAGCTTTACCTTTATGTGTCCATGGAAAGTTCCACAAGTTTGAGGGTAGAGTATGATCCAACTCCAGAACCAACACATTGGAAGGATAGGGAACCACGTCGTTTGGTAGATGCTACTAATTGGGAGCTTGCGAACAACGGTGATGAAGCCGACCCAACCTACATTGACAATTACTTGGAATTGTCACATCCTTTTGTCGTGCGCCAGGAAGACGTCGAAGTTCCACCTCATAAAAACCCTTCCGTTCCAACTCCTATAGAGGCACCACCTACGATGACCCAACTTAATAAGACCGTCGGATTGCTAGTAAGTATTGTTAATTACTTACTCGTTTAATGTAGATATAATTTTATATTAGCATATATATACTAATTATGTGTTGTATGTATGAAACTAGCGGCGTCGTCTTGGCAAGTTGAAGAAGATGTTAGGTTGCAAGTACGAGGAAGGAGAGGTGTTATCCCTTGAAGAAATGAAGGAAGTCGTGGAAAATCTTGATAAACTTGAAGACCCAAGTGAAAGAACTTTGTTTGGGGAAACAAGGAAGGTGCCTGTTTCCAATAAGCAAAAGACCAAGTGATGACTCTATAGTTGTATTTCGTTATTTGGATGGTGGTTGTTATGTTTTGAACAATTTCTAACTTTGTTGAACTCTATAGTTGAACTCTTTATTTGTTTGGTTTACTTTTGGTTTATGATACTTTGATGAATAACATTTAAGCACGATCCAGTTGTTTGGTTTATGTTAAACATGTTTAGATCTACGTAAGTTGTTTGGTTCCGGCATTCAAAGCAATTTAATTTCAATGCCGGCATGTATACCGGCATGGAACTGTTTACTCCAAAACCATGCCGGGCACAATGGATAAAAATGAACAAATTTCTGTGTAGATTACAGGTAGTTCCGGCATCAGAAAAAGTATTAGATCTAAGCCGGAAACCTGATTTTCTTACTCTTGCATAGTTTTGCATAATTCCGGCATTGGATTTTGATAAATATAGTATGTCCGTATTTGTTATAAACAGGTTACGAATTCTCTATTTATTACATTCCTAGATAATCTATTACATTAGATTTCAAACTTTAAATTAAAACATACTAAAACATGGTAATGGAGTAACTTTGGTTAAAGATGATCTCATAATCTATTTCCATCCTTTTTAAACAATTGCGGATCCTTTGAGCCTTTCGCAAATATCTTCGAAGACATCGTCTGGAATGGGGGTGTCAAGGACAATCTTCATTGGTTCATCTTCCCTTTCAATATATTCCTTCCCCTTCATATAACACCCATCACACCTATCAATAGGCTTGCATTGGCCCTTGTGGTTTTCTCTTGATTCTGCTAGTTCAACAACTTTGTCAAACCATTGAAACCCATCGCACTTTAGATAATTCAAACACCTTAGAAACATTCTTCCATTTTCAGCATCATCAGTTTTTTGCAATCCAAAACCGGAGTGTCCCATCACAGCTTCTACACTTTGAATAAATAAAAGGACAGTCAATGGCTAGATGAGAAGGTGACTTGCAAATTTGACACCGGCAATCATGATTCTGTAAGAGAACATTGTATTAGTTATGCATCATAATAGTGAATATTTTAACTGTCCATATATTGTTAGTAATGTTCAATCTACTTACTTTGCAAATAGAGCTTGATGATGAATCTCCAATCGCTTGTGAACTTTAACCGTGCTTGATTGATCTATTTTTTGGTGCTTGCTTTCTTCAGAAAAGGTTTTTTGTTATTTGGTAGGTGTTTTGTGTAGATTTTTCCAAAGGAATGGGGGGTATTATATAGAAATGAATCTCCAACGGTCTTATTTTTCAAAAAACTAGCCGTTTTTTGTTGAAATTCACAAATACCGGCATGGTCTCAATTATATATTTAATGCCGGCATCTAGTACCGGCGTTGAACCATGTTGTTCAACCATGCCGGTAAAAGTTGCATATTTCACTGTGAAGAAATTCACTTGTACCGGCATATACATCCAACGGTAAAATCTACCGGTACTTGGTGCCGACATCCTATGTCACATTTACTTCTATGCCGGTGTTTGGGTGATTTCAAAAAAACTAGTCGTTGGGGTTTTTCTTTATATAAGGAGAGATAATACTTGGACCCAAAATCCCAAAACTCGTGTGTTCTTATATATCTCCTTGAGCCTCTTAACTTAGAAACCCTAAACCCTAGAATAATTATCTATAAATAGCTTAGTATATATAGTAGCTAATCCCACATACAACAAATGGCAACGTTCGACTCTGAGGAAGATTTAGCAATCACCCAAGCATGGTATGCCGAAACTCGTCCTTCAACTATAGATAACAGCACGCGGTATTCCATGTGGTTGAAGATTTTTAACAAATTTATTCACGATTACGGTAACCCGAAAGGGAGAACTGCTCAACAAATCGAGCAACGACACGACATCATCTTAAATGCGGTGGTTGAGTATCTAAAAATGAAACACCAGATCGAGCACGCTACCCACAATAGATTGTCCCCTCAACAACTTGTAAGTATCTTTGTGATTAATTCGACACAATCCACTCTTTTTCAAATTTTATGTAAAAAACTAAGTTTTTGTGTTGTTTTTGTAGCATGAAGCCGTGAAAACGCGTTACTTACAGGAAAAGGGAGAAGCATTCATGTTTGATGCCAACATGAACCACATTGTAAGAAAAGTCACGGAGTACCACAAGCTGGTTGAATCGGAGACGAATTCTTCCTAAGAAGATTGATAGGGTTAGTGGTATTTGGTTAGGTTTTGGTAAGGTTTTGTGGTTTAAAGGCTTGATGCACGTGCTAAGTGCATTCGTGCTTCCTGCGACAAGGATTACATTTGAAATAAATTTTAGTTCCGGCTTACATCGTTAACATAATTCAATACTGTTATATCCCCGGCATAGAAACTATATATTATTTTATGCCGGAATTTAGTGTCAAAATTCTGTCTGCAATAAACCAAGTTCCGGCTTTAAAGTTATATAAATTACAGTGCCGGTACATCCTACCGGCATGGTCTAAAATCTGACGTTCACTGCCGGAATTGAACATTGAATGCATAACGGCTATTTTTTTTAAACCATAAACCAGTAAAGACCATTTCCGGCATAAGATCTAAGTTACTGACAATGCCGGAATAATAAAGTGGAAAAGATCCATTGTGTCCTCATCTATTTAAAGTGGATACACCTATTGCAGTTGATACCTCAAAAAAAAAAATCAATCACATTTCTCTGATGGAAAATCAATCACCAACTACCGATTTCAGAGAAGTTTTATATAAAAAAAATTATTCACTCCGATAGGGAATCAATCATCAACCACCATCAACTCAATTCCCATAATACTAGAAAAACTTAGAAGGAAGGAGCAAACCACCAAGTCACTTGCTGCAATGGAAGAAGATATACTTAGAAGGAAAAGAGTAGAAGAAGAGGCATCAATAAAAGCAAAATATCACAAAGAAACTAAAGATATATACAAACGTGTAAAACAAGCGAAGATAGAAGCGGATGTTGAGGAAAAAACCCAATGGATAAAAAATTACTATATAGTATCGGATCTCCCGGAAGATCACCGCCCTTCAAACCTTTTTGGGGTGTTTTTGAGGATGGTCCTTATATGCCGGAGTTTGTGGAAGGTAAGTGCAAGAAACGCAAAAGGGATTACGGGATGTGTTTGTAGCGAACCGCACAATTGCACTCATAAAATTATGTCGCAAATACAACGAGTTTCTCGCAAAATTCAGAGGGAATAGGTATCAAGCTCAGGACGCATATTTTAAGTGGAGAAAAGATCCTTTTAGGAATTTTGAAGCTGCTTTGTTTCTTGAATCTCGTCCCAAGACATGATGTTAGTTGCAATTAGATTAAGATCCTTCATTTCATTTGTAACGTTGTTTATGCGGTTAGTGTTTCTAATTTTATTTCCTTAAGATTAGCATGAGGGCATGTTTGGGTTAATGTTATTTGTTTCCTTAAGATTATGTGTTTAATGTTGTTTTTTTCCTTAAGTTTATTCCCAGTGCCGACATTCAAAAAGAACCAAATACTATACCGGTATTGTACACCCAATTTAAACTTATTGTCAGAATGCCGGCATTGAATTGTACCATATCTAAATGCCGGAATTATGACTGTTACAAACTCAATTTATGTGGCAGTTACAAACCCCTTAATTCCACTTATGAAAGTTCGACAACTCATTCTAACTCCTTATTCTCCTCCATTGTAACTGTCCCACCAATTATCCCCCATTATAACCGTAACAAACTCCCTCATTCCATTTATGTGACGGTTACAAACTTCATTGTTAAATAAAAATTGACGGTTATAGAATGGAAAGGGTCTCATCTTTCTATTTTTTTGTTTTCACTTCTCCGGCCATTCCAAAAGAACTTCCAAAACCACTAAACTCCATTATTTGGTTTCATCCTCTGAACCAAATTCATTCAATTCTTCAAACCCAAAGAAGAATGGGTCCTCGCAAACCTCCTGAAAAACCCATACCTAATCCTGGTGGTAAATCGAAATCAGAAGCATCTATTAAACAAGATGATGAGGAGGAAATAACATAGATGATGAGGTAAGTGATGTCTATGTTTATTGAAGCATTTTTAGGGTTTATTTCATAATATAAAAAACACAAACTGAAAATTGCATGTTGTATTGTTTCTACTAGGTAAAAGGAAATTTGAATTAGTGAATTTGAAACTGAATTTAGTGAATTGAAATTCCAATTTAGTTTCGGCCTACCATTAAATTTGAATACAATGCCCGTTTATATGTCATGTATCCCCCTTTTGTTTCATGTAAGTTATTAGAATACCGGCATAGAACCCCTATAAAATTCAACACTGGCACCTATGCTGGAAGTATCGTAATATTCAATATCCATGCCGGTTTTGATCACCTTATTTTGTTAAATATCTGTAGACAATTCCCATATTACCGGCATGGGATTATATTTACATACAATGTCGGTACTGCAAAACCGGCATATCATATTTTTATATTACAGTGCCGTTAGTTATGTCGGCAGTATCGTTTAGTTCACCGGCCATGCCGGTTATGATTTTCTTATTATGTTAAATCTCATTTTGTACGTAGGTCCATAGCTGCCAAAAAGAAGAAAGGAAAGGGAAAAGTTGTTGATGAAGGAAAACCTAAATCTTCTCGGCCTCTACGTAGTCGACATGATCCGGAACATGGTAAGGTCATGATTCAAGAGATTCCCTCGGAGGGAAGCATAAGCAGCGATGATGATGCTGAGTGGGAGAAATTTGTACCTCCTGATCCATAAGGTGGATCATCCTCACATGGGTTAGGACAACCTGAAGTTGAAGCCGGTGAGAAAAAGGAAAAGGACCCACCAAGGCACCTCCCAAAAACATATGACATGATTCAAGAACGCAATGATGGCAAACACTGGGGTCAGCCGAGAGATCCAAAACTCTTATTTGACTACAAGGACTCTTTGGCTCGTTGGATCTATTCAACTTATGTAAGACGTTTGCACCTTGTAATTATATTGTTTATATATGCCATCAGGTGAATTGATGTTTGTTTGGTGTGTTTTTATATGACCACAAGAAAGCCTTCCGTGTTTGCCGCTATCAACAAATGGATACATGGGATTTGGAAGGGGAATGTGGGGATGTTCAAGCAGCAGTAATAGCATTTGGGTTGTATTCCGCGGTAGAAAATTATGTGGCCACTGATCAAGTGACGGCAAATTGCTTCTTAGAGAGATTTTTTGCTTCAACCGATACCATGCATTTTACTTTTGGCGAGATGACCATTATCCCTGAAGATGTCCAAAGAATATTATGTCTAGAGATCCTTGGAAAAGCCGTTAAGAAAGAAGATGACAATAAGACCCTAGAATGGTCCAAGATCTATGAGCTGACTAAAAAGTTGTTTGGTTGGGACAAGGAAACGACAAAAGCAAATATGTACATGTCAAAGAAAACCATGACAAAGACTATTAAAGTCGTCAAGCTCAGAGAGTTGTTTGGGAATACGATGGGCAAGGAATTGAATGCCGAACAAATTCAGCAAACTATCGCTGCTTATCTGTTGTTCCTCTTGGGCATCGTAATATTCCCCGACTCTAATGGTAACAGGGTGCATATGAACAACTTACAATACTTGGATTCCTTGGAGGAGGTTCATGAGTATTCATGGGGCACTGCTTTCTTGGCACATTTATTGGCGGAGATGCGTAGATCTTCTAAGGAGACTGCTTGTCAATTTAATGGGAATTTCATTGTATTACAGGTAATGTGAACTAGTTATTTTGTTTTCCAATTAGTTCTTTTCTTATACATTTCATTGGAACGATCTTTCATTTGCGTAGGTGTGGGCTTATGAACACTTCCCAATATTGTTCAAGGACTACAAATATTTGGAGTCGTCAAGGTATGGTTTGGCACCACACATTCCTGTAGCTAAGAAATACTTTTTTGATAATAGACCAAAGCCCAATAACAGAACTTGGTTACTCGCCATGAGAGAGGCTTTGGACTCTATCGTTGTCGAAGATGTAGTGTTAGACCCATATAGGAACGAAAGAGGAGTTCACTTTGCAAAGAATAACAATGTAGCATTTTAAAACGGACCATTGTTTCATCCAAAAGTATTTTTTAGGCATAACCCTCGTCGTGTGATGCGCCAACTTGGGTACAAACAGAAAAAAACTTACGGGTAAATCTGATGCCAAATTCTCTCATGACTTTCCTCAATGTCTATCAGATGAACAGCATACGCTGGTAGTTTATAAACCAACTCCTCTACTTGTACATTGGAATGAAAGGGAAGAACAACAACTAGTGATGTATAGGGTTGGTTGGGAATTGGCGGAAAACGGTTACGAGTCGGAACCAAGCTTCCTCAGAGGTCATTTGAGGTACTCCCATCTTTCTATTGTATGCCCGTCCACAAAACAGTGCCTCCACAAGCAGAACCTCCCTCCACAACCGCTGAAAAACTTACTGTACTCGTACTTCTAAAGACCCTCACGTTGGTGGTACGTAATTATTGTTCACTTCCTATTATTAGAATTATATCTATAAACTTATAAAAGTTAACATACTAATGGAATAATATGACAACAACGTTCGCGGCTAAGAAAATTGGGAAACTGGTTTAACTGCAATAACAAGGAAGGAGAGGTGCTGACCCCGGCAGAAATGAAGACAGTCAAGGAAAAGATAGACAAAATTGAAGATCCAAGTGCAAAGGACTTGTGGAAGGAAACGAAGAAGAGGATTCAGAAGAAGCCAAGGACCGAGTGATCTAAGACGTTTGTTAATATTTCTTTTATGTTTTTTGTGCGTCTTGCTAAACTTTGAGCATCTTTGTTTCATTTTTTTCGGTTTGGAACATCTTAACTTTACGTATGGTTAGTTAAACAATCTTGTCTTTGCTTATGTTATTTTGTGTGTCTTGCTAAACTTTGGAGAATTTGATTTCGTTTGTTTTTGCCTTAGAACATATTATATTGGTAAATCTATGTCAATTTTTATGTTTTTTTTTTCAAAACCGGCATGGTCGAAATTGTAATAACAATGCCGGTATACTGATTTCTTTTCCGAAACAAAGGAATTTAGAATTCCGGCATGGATACGCTTTTCTCGACAATGCCGGTACTCTTTCTTTTCCTCACACATAAGTGATCTGTGTAGAATTCCGGCATTATTAGGAAGTTAATTTCAACGCCGACACTAAACCTGAAATCTCTGTGTACTTATGGTGATTTTCCGGCATAAAAGAAAAAAGACTTTCTAAGCCGGGATCAATTCCCGGCATTGTAAAGTTTGAACTAAATCATGCTGGCATGTCCATAGCATATGGTTTAATAATAAACTTCCAAAAAAACAAAAGGTGGCATGGCAGTGAACCACACATTTCCAAATTACTCTTCATCACTTTCTAATTTATGAATGGGAATTTCTCCCTTCTCCGGGTTAATTGATAGCTTCAACGCATCCCACAATTGGTGGTTCTCCTCATACAATTTCATCCATTCCTCCGAGTGATTGGGGACTATACCCTTGTTTTTAGTCAACGGACAAACCGGTGGCAATGGACAATTTTCCTTGAGCTTCAGAATAATGAAATGATTCCCGTTCATGAACGCCAAGACAACTCTTCTCTTCTTAAGAGATTCTTTGCACTTTCTCCACTTTGGCGTATAAGTTGTTTGTTCGGTGGGTGAAAAATAATGAACAACACAGTTAAATGTATCCGCCACAAGATGCCCACAAACCGGCGTTCTCATCTAATATTCAGTAGGAAGGAACTTCATCTGGTGCTCTGGCCCTAACACCCGAGCATGCAAACTTTCAAACCCTTCGTCATCATCTACCAATTGTTCATAGTAGCTCTTCTTTTTCATAAGTTGTTCGGCCATTCTCTTTCTAGCGTATCGGCATGGTCTCATGCATTTACTAACCGCCTACTCAAAGATTCCTAATTGTTCGGTCACGGCATGATAGCCACAATTTCCATCTCCATCGACATCATCCGTATATACAATATACTCGCGAATAAACTCGGGAAGTTGGTCTATATAACCCTCTATTTTGGTATGGGAATGTCTATAAGTCTTACCTGTTTTGGAATCCTTAAACATCTTCATATTACCAATTTTCATCTTAATTATATCCAATCCATCCTCAGCAATCTCTACACTTCCAACGTCTTCGGTATGTGTTGGGAGACCGTACTTCCTTGGCCTACCCCTTCGCTTTTTAAAAGAGACTACTTCACTATCGTGTTGTTGATGACTAGGCATTGGTCGCTTACCTTTGCTATCACTTATCATTGGCGTGACTTCAGAATTTTCAGCTTGATGTACTTGACTTGGTGTAGGTTCCTTATTCAGCCTTTCATTTTTGATATGCAAAGCCGGCCCTTCAACTTTGGGCGTGACTTCGGAATACTCTCCTTGTTCAATCATTGTTGGTACATTCATAGGCCTACCCCTTTTCTTTGTAACCTCCGCTACATCGACTCTATGCGTGGCATCCTCTTCCTCGGCTTGTTGTTCTTGTTCCATCGATGCGGGTACCTTCGTCGGCCTACCCCTTTTCTTTGGAACCGGCACTTCATCGGCTTGTGGTGTTGATACGGAATCCGTCATTTTTTCTTGACTTGATAGCGGTAACTTCTTCGGCCTACCCCTTTTCTTTGGAACCGGCATTTCATCGACTTGTGGTGTGGATACGGAATTCCCCATTTGTTAATGACTTGATGGCGGTTCCTTCTTCGGCCTACTCTTTTCTTTGGATCCGGCACTTCCGCGATCCTTGCTTCCGAAAGCTCACATCCGGTTGGGTCTCGTTTCTTACTCGCCTCGTCTTCACATTCGCGTTGACTCATTGCTTTCAATTCTCTCCTTTGTTTTCTCCTTGTAATTTTAGTTTGTGGTCTACCGGGCGGATCTCCCTTTGTTGGATCTTCACTTTGTGTTATCCATGGGCGTGTAATTAGCCTTAGTTGGCTCAACAATGCTTGTCGGCTAACCGAGTTGCCACGTGAGTAAGCTTCATAGAATTCCTTTTCTTCATTTGTATCCCATGGTGATTGTCCGGGAGCTTCCGTCGGGGGAGGGTCGAAAGATAGTTGCTTCCAAATCGGATCTATAACCTCAATAGGTATCACTTCTTCATACTTCACAAGCATATGACGACACGGAAGCCCCAACGAAGACATGTCGGGACAAATACACACATCACCCTGTTTGCCATATCTTATCTCTTTTTTCATTTGTTTACTCATATATCTTATTGCCAATTGCGAGACGTTTAATTCTATTCATTGGAGAAATTTACCATATCGAAAATGTGATGTCATCCTTTCATTGAGCTTTTCTCAAAAGCCTTCTTGATCCTATCGATATCAACCTTAAAGTATTGTTCAAATGTCTTGGTGACCGTAACCACGTTTCCTTGGACGGACTGGATGAGATCTTTAAATCTCCCATGAGCGGACTCCGCTATACTAATTGCTTCATTCCCGTGGTGTTTATACCGATTTGTCCATGCACGCACAAATTTTTCCTTGAACTTATCCAACAATTTATCCCGACAATATGAGAGGGCACTTGGATACACTTCATTATATTTTGCAATAAACATGTTCAATCTATTTTCATATATATCCTCGGTAAGAGACCAATAAACTTTCTCCCAATCCTTTAGAAATTCCAACCACTTTATATGATTTTCATCGTATTCTTTGTCCACTCGCTCTTTAATCTTTCCTCTTCCATCTTCTTCTTCTTCGGGTGATAGTTTCTTCTTGCGAACATCTTCCTCTGGTTGAGCAACCATTCTCTTCTTAATATCCGCCTTAGAGGGTTCAAACAAAGCATGATAATGTTTTGTCACATTTTGACGTATAAGATACTACATAGGAAATTTTGTGCATCCGGAAATATATCAGATATAGCACTCATTAGTGCGTCATCTTGATCGGTTATGATGTCGACCCTCGGAAATTGATTTTTCGGGAACAATAATTTCAATTTTCGTAATGCCCAATGATAATTGTAATCCCTCTCGTTTTCCATTAAACACCAAGCCAATGTAAATGATACCTTTTCCGATGTTTGCCCCACGATGTTGAACAACGGCATGTTGTATTTGTTTGTCTTGCAGGTGCAATCCATCATAAGAACACCACCACATGTATGAGCCAATTGTGAAAGCAAAGGATGCGCAATGAATATTTGAAGGGGTTTGTTGTCCGGTCCTCTTTTAATGATACGCGTGTAGTTGTGATCTCAAACTATCTTCTCAAATTCTTGCATAACGGTCCTCCCTTACCATTCCACCCTTCTAATGGTTGCTTGTGCGCTATAGATTGTACTTAGAGAAGAAACGTTCTGATCATCCTTTTCCTTGAAGCCTTTGAGAATCACTCTTGGTTTGATACATGCTTTGGTCATTATCTTTACATCCTCGAATTCATGAGGTTTTAGATTCGCAACTAGGGAGTGACCAACAAAATCTTTCGGATCCCGGTGGTTATGACGGCCAAACCACACCGCACAATCCCATTCCTTTTCTTTGTCTTTGTCTCTTAAATAAAATACAAGCTTGAAGGGGCAATTATCCTTCCTCGTATGAGTCTTGTATACCCTATTGGTCTTTTTTGGATATACATAACCCTTTCTCTTATGGCTATTCTTCTCCTTGTATTGCCCATTTCTCTCGCAAACCATCTCAAAACGATTATCTGAACGTTGGGTATTCCTCACCAACACACACATGTTCTTAAGAGCCGTCTCTTTTGCCCAAGAAATCGCTTCCTGTGGAGATTTTATTCCCTACATAAGGACAACAATGGAATATTATAAGGTTCATTACAAGCAATCCCCACATAAAGTTCTAAAAACTAAGTGAAAAGTATTGTTTGGTAACATACCAGAGGCATTTTATAGTATTCGGACGTATCCGGACCAAGCAGTTTGGAATTTTTTGGATTAATGTATGTCACAATCTAAGGAATGAATGAAAAGAAAATTGAATTAGTTCAAAAAAAAAATTAAAGTACTATGTCGGGTACTATTTCCGGCATGCTCGACGGCAGTTCGGCAAAAACGACCTAAGTTAGTGCCGGCATTCTCGAAAAATGTTCCGGCTTTCCGGAAATGCACTTGAAAAATAGCACCTAATTTTAAACAGTACCAGCATTGTATTTACACAAGGTCCGACGCCGGAAACCGGAGCTGGCATTCCCGATACTTCTAAAACAACGCCGGTACCAAAGTGACTAACATTTGGATGTTTTTCTAGTGGTACCGGTATGCTAGATATGAGATATTACAAGCCGGTATCTCGTGCCGGCTTGGTCCGTAAATTTTTTACCACGCCGGTAATAGGTTCCGGCGTGCTCGATAATTTGTATAAGACGTCGGTATTTAAGTTCAAAACTCTCTAACTCCTGGATGTTTTATTGGTGGTACTGGCATAGAAAGTTAGGAGGGAACTATGCTGGTTTGGATATTCCATGGAATATTTGGTGGTAGGTAAAAAGTTAACTGCGTGCCGGCATGGTTTTTTTGGTTGAAGACCACGCCGGAATTTGTTTCATAATGGGGGAAATCTATTGCCGGCATGGAAATAGTATGAATACCTGCCGGTTCTGGTGGTGCCGGCGTGGTATTCATACTACAGGTATGCCGACACCAAGCTTTTTCAGAGAAAAATGGCGGTTTCAAAAAAAAAAATCAAATTTTCGACCTCTTTGCAGCATTACCTGTGTGTTGGGGTTGCTTGTAGGTGTCCCTTATAAAAAAAAATACTTGAAATGACAAATTAACCCTCACTATTAATAACCTAATTTAGTGATGATAATCAAGTTTAGTGTTAATGATTAATTTCACTTATATTAACTCAAAATCAAAACCAAAATCAGATTTTTAGAGTTAAAAAAAAAGTGTAGAGGAAAAAGAAAAATAAAAACTTATGTGATATTTGTGAAACTTGTGAAACCCTATATTTTGATTCACTCAACCAAAATGAGTGTTTCCAGTTGCAAATTTGAGGTGGGTGAATCTCTATATAATAGAGAAAACAAGTACTACATACCTCTTGATGGAGATCCTGATATGGATTATTTGTTGGATGGTATAGATGTTTTAACTCAAGATGAAGGTCAATCTCAACCAATTGAAGAAATTAACCAACAAAGTGAAGAACCCATCACTGAAAATGACCAGGGATACTTCTAAACTAGTTCCCATTAGCTTTTTGTTGCTCAAAATTATCTAAAGTACGTAAAAAAATCAAATTTTTAAAAATTTCAGAAAAACATACGGTTGGAATTGAGCTCGGGACCAACCATAACTCTATGTTACGGTTCGTAATGTATCAATTACCAACCATAACTGGTTCAATTTTGGGGAAAACCCAGAAAAAAACCAGTTACGGTTGGTATAATTTGTTCCCTTACGAACCGTAGCGTAACTACGGTTGCTAATTTCGTGCAGTAGTTACCAACCGTAACTCATCATCTGCATGAGAGTTTTACTGCACTATTTACGATTGATACCTTGTAAATAGTTACCAACCGTAACTTTTCTATGGCGTGTTATTTAATTTTCGTCTCCAACCGTAAGTTACACTGTGTGTTTTAGTTTTCTTTTGATTAATTTACGACTTGTTAGAAGATGAAACTTACCAACCGTATGGTTCCTACGGTTTGTATAGTATTAGAGTTACAAACCGTAACTTTGTTCTGGTTTGTTTATACTCTTTCGTTACCAATCGTATCTTTGTATATGTTTTTCGTTTTGTTGCCTCGTTTAGACTAATGTTGGTATATTTTTGTCCAAGTCGTTGATGTACCTACCATAATGGATGAACAACCTTTAGCAAATGAAATTCTCACCCAAGATTCTAGATTTCACTATTTAACCGAGGAGACATGGGATGAAAAAGATGATGTAAAGAAGTAGGCTAGAGAACGGTTGATTAAGTGTATCATAGTTTGTAATAGTATACAACAAATACGCTGTTGAGGGCGTTTCCAAACTTCTCCTTCAAATTATTCAACAACAACTTCTTTACCTTGGAAACCTTGTTTGGTTCCGAAGGGTCATAACCACCAGCCAACATAAACTCCAGCTCGGTCTCGTCTTTATCCCACCCAAGTGTTTTTTTAACAAGGCTGTAAAGATCATCCCAAGACATGTTGTTATCGAAATCTTCATACACAGATTTTCCTTTAACTTCCAAGTTAAGAATTTGTTTCACATCGTCCGGTATTATCGTCATCTCTCAAAATGGGAGATGAAACGTATCGGTTTCTGGCCAATATCGTTCCCTGAAGGCAGAGACTATAACACTATCATAATCCGATTGGGTATGCTGAACTCTCGGCCCTAATCCTGAAATTGACACTAGAGTACGAACATCACCACATTCTTCACCTATTGGCCAATAACTAGCCCTTTAACGCCTGAGCAAATTGATTCTTCTTCTTCACATTCTTGGGGGGACCTCTATGATCTACCCTTAAATGCTTGTCACCGTGGGGGGTGGGTGTATGATCAATCAGAGTTAAGTTATTTCCTCTCTTATTCTTCACCCTATCAGGATTCCTACACAAACAATACATTTGTATGATTTCTTAAAGGTTGAACCAACAAGATAGAAACAAATAAACCCAAAATATTGTGACACACAAAACTTACGGTTGGTAATGAGATGTTCAGAACAAACCGTATAAAAGATACGTTGCAAAACTGTTCAAAGTTACAAACCGTAGAAACTTACGGTTGGTAACTGTGGTTTCGTCTTCAACCGTATAATAACTTGGAAATTGGTTTTGAGACACATGATGACTTAAGGTTGGAGACGAAATGACACTTACACGCCGTAACTATCCTACGGTTCATACTATTTTGTGCCGTATACTACATATGGTTGGTTACAAACTCATAGATACGAACCGAATGGAAAAAATTAACATGCAGGACGAAATACGGTTCGTAATAGGGTGTCCAATACCAACCGTAACTGAACAAAAATCTCAGACCCAAGAACATACGGTTGGTATTTTTGATAATTTTAATTTTTATGAACCGTAGAAGCATCAAATTTTTCAGATACGGTTGGTAATTGAAACAATACCAACCATAGAAACAACATTTCCAGAATTCAAATTCTTCTTTTTAACCTAAAACTCTAATTTTTTATGGAGCATACACTTAAATTGAACACAATAAACAAAATACTAACTGGATTTTTGATTAAATATCTCATATAAGTCATTAATCCTGATTTCTCCACTTGAGGGGTTTGGAATTGGGGTTCTTCAGCGGTTGAGGGATTTTGTTGATTGGAGGCGGTTGAATCTTTGTCAACTTTCTTCTTCTTCGTCATCTCTATTATAGACTTTAATCAACGATTAGTACTGTTGGAAATCGCTGATTAATAGAAAAAAACCGATGAAGTTTTAATGGTGGAAGCTTCCCTTACGGTTACAATGGAGGAGTAGAAAAGATGAAAGAAAAAAACTTATTTTGATTTTTCTTTACTCATTCATAATTAAGTTGAAATATGATGGAGGATAATTCTGTCTTTTCAATTTAAAAAGGAGGGACAAATTAGTCCATTTAAAGAAAAAGGGTAATCTAGTCAATTTACATCCCCTTTTGGACATCCCCTAACCAACTAGAGGGACATTACTATCATACTGTCGCCCCTCTAATAAACCATGCCACCCCTATAATAAGCTTGTTTTGAAAGTGTATGCAAACACCCTCTTAAAGAAAAATGCGTTAAAATAAATCAAATTCTTACAAATCAGAAAAAATGGTTAAACGGCGTTAAAGTTAACCATTTTGCTAATCAGGGATTATGTCATGATTTAAATCCAAAAATCAATCAAAACTGAGTTTTAAACATTTCAAATTCTTGACTATTGCAACTAATTAAACAGAATTGAGTATAGAAAAAACATACTTCTCGAGTTTTAACTTTATCTGATGAAAGTTTCAATGTAATTTCTTCAAACCACCGGAACTAGCCATTGTCATTACTCCAAAACTTTCAAATACTCAGAAAGTTAGAAACATCTAGGGTAAAATATTTGAGTTTGAATAACCTTCCGTGAAAATTAGGGATTTGGTGATGTTCTCAGACAATGGTGTGGTTTGAGAAGTTGAAAGTGGAGAAAAACGGGAGAAGAAAAGAACGAGGGTTTTGGAGAATTAAAAACGAAACCTAATATAGGGGCTTCACATTCCAATAGAGGGGATTCATGGATTCCTAGTAACTAAAAAGTAGGTTATGGGTGACTTGATGCAATAACAAATACCTAAGTTATCCTCCATCTAAAGTAAAAACCTAAAAAACTAAAATCAAAACCTAATTATAATTCAAAAATCTACTCATGTTCTTCTTCTGAATTTCTTCTCTTTGTAAACCTCTTCCCCTTTTTTTTCAATTGAATTCTTTTTCATCATCTTCGATCAATTCGTAAAACTTATAACCGTTGATTGAAATTTCTATTAAAGATACATAAGAAACAAATTGACATAATTGATGGTAATTAACAAACCAATTCTGTTTGAAACAATTAAATCGATTAGAATCACCAGAAGAAAAAAAAGGTTTGCATAATTGTTTACGGTTAGGTATTCTTAATTTTCTAACTGTAACTTGTTATTTGAAGTTGTTACGGCTAGGAAACTAAAAACTCATATGATTATTATAGTTAGTTTTGTAACTATATGGATTTACGGTAGGGTTTGAATGACATAATACTTAACCGTAAAAAATCCTGGATTTAATTATAAATAAACCACATGATATTATGCTACGGCTATTAATACGCTTTATCCAATAATAAAAATACTAAAAAAGAAAAAAAAAACACATTATGATTTTTTTACGATAACTTTAAATATTCTTTGTGCCAAAAAACTAAACATGTTTTACATCAAATATTTTTACCCAATAAAAATACTCATTAAGTAATTTCTTAAAATATGAATTCTTTCTTTTTATCTTCCAATTTTTTTTGCTAATAATATATATTGGATTCGCTAGATCTGGGAGAAGACTAAAATTCTCAAATACATGAATAGTAGCGGTGACAGAAAAATCAAAAACAGTAGTAAGATAAATATTTATGGTTAGTAAAATAACAATCTAAGTACCTAACTAGCCGTAAGCAAATTTACGGTTGCCTGTACCTTTTAATATCCAACCACTTTTATTTATTTTTGAAATTCGAATTTTGTCAGTTACGGTTAGGAGTTCATATTAACCTAACTGTAGATTTTTATTACAGTTGGCTACGATGAAAAAAACTCAACCATAAACTGGTTTGAAAAACTTCAAAATTTAGTATTTTTACATAACTTAACATATTTAGTTTCTCTTTGTCATTTAAGGATACACCTACCTGACATCTCTCACTGAAATCAATCATTTTAATTCATAAGCTATTGAGTTAATCCAAATTTAGGTTTTTTTTTTCTTAAAAAAAAATCTTCTTATTTTCTTTCTTTCTATTTCTTTTCCCCCAAACCCAAAACACCAACTCTAATTTTCTATGTTTAACAATAAATCAAGATCAATAATATAATTTAAAAACTAATGATAGATTAGCTAATCTAATTAAATAGTTAAAACTAATTAAAATGCGGGTTGTTTAGCCATTATGAAAAATATGTAAATAAGGAGTTTCTGAAATTACTAACTGGTGTCCTATTTATGATTTATTAGTGAAGTCCCTCTATTGAAATGTGAATCCCCTATATTAGATTTCTTGAAAAAGGAGGGTTTTTCCCCGGGAGTAGCGACAAAAGCGGGCTTGGTGTTTATAAGGTCCGTCTGTTAAAGTCCGAACGAAACGGTTCAATAGGCGCAAATATGTTGCTTATTTAATTCCAGCTCCTATGAATCGCTTGAGGTTGGCACTTGAGCTTGAGGCAAACTCTTCTGTGCTGACGACAACTCCAAGTCCAGGTCTTAAGCCTATCTGGGACTGATTTTTTCCCAATAAAATCACTCTGTGATAAATTTGTAATAAACTTCCGAAGAAAAAAATATTTGATAGATTGTTTTTCAAAGTTTTTCTTTCCAAATGTATTTTCATTTTGGGCTAACTTTAAAAGTTACTCAAAGTTAGCTTCTAAAACAACTAAGCATAAGCTGTGGGCGCTCAAATTTAGCTCATTAATTCTCTATATTAACATCATTATGGATTTTTTTTTGTGGGGTTATATAAAGGATAAGAAAAAGATACATCTGCTTAAATGGGAATGGTTTAGTCTGCCAAAACCAAGGCTCTACTCGAGTGGTGTGGATGTCGTTAATGGGTTACAATATTTATAACATAGACTATACCAACTTGATTGTGATAGGGAGAACGTTGCACAAAGTGATTCTACTATAGTTTTCCTTATCTGACTCCTGATTGTAGTTAATTTATAAGATTATTACCGACATCAACAACAATCGCCATCTTTGTAACTCTAGAATTGAAAATGTTAATCACATGCTTATGAATTGTAACTTTGTTAAAAATATTTGGAAATGTCTGCTCACTTATTTTGGTTTGTTTGGAAATTATGTCGTAGACCAAATTATGTTGTGTCGATGCTAACTGTGATAATCTTTGTTCTATTATTATTATGTTTGTTTGGAAAGCTAGAAGAAGATTCCTAAGAATGCTAAACCTTGTGCTAGGTTGGCAAAAACCAAATTATGAATCATATTGCTGCACAAAAAAGACAAAAAGATTATAAGAAAACCAACCAAACAAAGAAATAAGACATGAGCAGGGACAAACCTAACAAGGGGCTAACCAGCCCAATAAAAGAACCAGACAAATTATGAATCATATTTCCCCTCCCTATTTTTGTCCCAATAATTCTTTATGTGAAATCTCTTTGAAAAAATCTGTTTTGAGCCCCCATATATTTATTATGATAAATCTACATAGTTTTTTTGTCCAAATAATTTTTAGCCCATGATTTTGTTTAAAATATAGTAAAACGTATTCATCTATCCATTTATTTTCCGATTTTTCTTCTATAAATCATAAATTTTATTTTTCGACCACGTTTTGTAAATAATTTTATAGATTTTAATATTTTGTTTGTTGGTTTATCTAATATTTTATATAAGAAAATCCAACTTCACCACTGATTTTGTAATTCGTTCTTAAAAAAATTGTTATGGCCTTCGGACGTATAGACAACCGGTAGTATTCTATCCCTACCGTTGAAAGATTTATGGGTTCGTCCCTGGACATAAATAATGTGTTAGTCTACTTCATTATGGTTTAATAAATGGGATCACACCGATATCAATGTTATTATATTTGCAATTAGTATGACATGGAAGTTAAAAGGTATTGGGCGTGTTTGTGCACCACCAAGAGTTAGCATCGGAGATCGCAAGCAGATCATAATAATTGTAATGCAATGGCTGACAAGTATGAAATGTAAAAAATATTGCAGTTATGTGGCAGAAATGGGAGTCCTCTGAAAACTCAATTTTCCGGGAAGAAAACATAAATCTAACATGTTATATGCACGACTCGGGATTTTATAAGGTTACTAAAGACTTTACTTTGTTACAAGTCAAAATATTTAATAATGTGTTCATTGACTCTGCTCCTATACATGTGTATAAGCATAAAATTTCTTTTGATACATACTGGTACTGGGCAAAAGTGACAGTTAGAAATTTGCGGCAGTGGTTTAAGGTCTTGGAAAAACTCGAAGACAGACGCTAGTTCTACTTTTGGTTTCTCACAACATATTGAAGACATGACAAAAGATACTAACAGAGAAGATGTTATCGAGGATAATGGTCGGAAAGGGGACAATTGGGAAAAAAACATATCGGGATATCTCGATAATATTAACATATACGGTAGAGACGGAAGAAATAATCATGATGTTGTCTTATGAATAAGTAATAGTAGTACAGAATGATTAGAAGTGTCTCAAAGGGTAGCGTGAAAAGAGGATTTTTCAAAAATTCAAGTACGAAGAGGAAAGTCCGAGCATAGTCCAGGGTATTTGAGTATATTGAATATCCTCGATGTTAAAACTTGGTATGATTCTCAAGTTAATAGAAAATTTTGCAATATAACTAATTACTCATACTTTATTATTAATAATATATAACTTTGCTAGGGAAAAGAAAAAGAAGCAATCTGTGACTTAACTGAGTCGAAAAGTCGGAAGTTAGGTCGGAAACAAAATTCTGAAATTACTTCCAGAAATAAAAAAAAATAATGTATAGTTTTAGTAAAAAAATTTTGCTTCTAATTTTTGAAAACGGCTTCTGCTTCTACTCACCAAACAGGTTATAAAATATTTCTTATAAGTCTTTATCGGATTTACAAAAAAAGAATGCTACCTCGTTGTTTTCAAAAGTTCGTTTTGAATTGATTTTCCAAACTAACTTTGACACATGCTACTTGTCATGTTGCTTTTAAAATTCAAACTGCCCCAATTATAGAAACCCTACAGGGTTCTGAGACAGCTTTAAACATCTAATTTAGTCTAACAATAAGTTCTTAGATGCTAATCCGCGTAGAGGTAGTAAAATTCTTTTCTTTTTTAATCTTTTGGTAATATTTTATTTTGTTTCTAAGAAACAAGTAATGTATCAGTATAAATTATTTTGCAGTATAAAACTTCTATAACGTGATGGAAAATGAAAAATACCCTTCAGTTAATTTAATTTAATTTCATTTCAAAGTATTCATCTTCTCTATTTGTTTTGCTTACAATCTATTTATACTTATTGGTCGTGCCATGCAATTAAATGAAATTAGTTATAAACTCGAATTCCGTGAGCTCTAGTGATGGTGTAAATACACATTATCTCCGTTCTTATGATATCCTAGAAACATTAGCATCAATATTACCATTTATTAATATTATTACGAACATCACTAAAGGCAATTGCACAAAAAGCTCGACGGAATCTTCTGCAACGCATCACCTTTTCTATTCTACACACTAATCATCATCTTAGCAAGTCCTTTTTTTTTTCTCGTTCCAACAATCCCACCAATAAAGGTAAGAACTCTAGTTTTACCCAGGCCTGTACCAGAGGGATAAAACTAGAGTATTCTATAATTCTTATCATCATGTCAATTTTTTAACAGTTTTAGCACAATACATTTAACAAAAAAAATACAGTAGAATTGGCTCATCAAATTAAAAGCTTTGAAGCTTAAGCAATTTTATATTAATACCGGCAATACTATACATAACATTTTTCTAATGTGCAAAAGTCGTTGAAACTTACATGACTTAATAAAATGTATTTACCTCTGGTTTCAAAAAAGTTGCATTGGTTTTATTTCCTAATTAGAAGTTCCAAAGGGAAATTATGCTAAATAATTTCATGTTTGTGAATACAAAATTTTACATGTTTCCTATATCACTCAGATATCCTCCTAAAAAAATTTGTTACATTAAAACTAGACTTGTGTGTGGGGTACGCACCGACCATATTTAACTTCTCATAACGGTTTATCTTCTTTTAACAAAATCGGCTTGTAACCCATGCTACACACCGAGTTCGATGAGAATTTTTGATTTGGTGTGGCGTGGCGAACGATATATGCTTTTAACAAAACTGGCATCTAAACCATGCTCGTACTACATTTGAAGCCCCGTCCCGTCGCGATGCATTTAACCTTGATTGCTCCTATTACACCAGTGGTAATAATCTTGAAAACTTTCTTTCAAAACTTTCTTAACAACTTTCATGGGGCTAACGCAATCTCAACTGCAAAAGAAAAAATGAATGTAGCACGGAAAAAGAGCACTTGATATTCATGATAAATAAAATTTGAGATGTAAATCCAACTTGAATGCTTGCAGCAGTACGAATTTTTCTAGTCAATTTCAATTTCAATAAAAAATGTGTATGTGTTGAAAATGAGAGGATAACTGGTACACCACCAAATTTTTTTCGTTCGGGAACCTATATGAAAAATCCTTGTACAAGCTATACGATCAGTTATAAAACTGTATTTAAGGTTGTGTTAACAAGGTACCCGAACCCTTCACGAACTGAATTCCAACAAGAACAAGTGTTATTATGTATATTTCAAGTTACGAATTTAACAAGAACGAGTCTTATAGGTTCTTTACAGTTGAGTTGGTACTATTTAGGTTTAGATACATATAACCCGTGATATTTAAATTATAAATATAAAATAATATTATGCGGAAAACTATAACGAGGAAGATACATATGTAAGAACTTGAACTCCTGTGAAAGTTAGATTTGGAGGTTAGAGAACCCGAGAATTCCTTTCTCCATGCTGAACCATCTCTCCTTGCTGGAAACTTGACTTCGACTTCTAGAAAAGCGTCCTTATCTTCTTGTCTTGTCTAAGTGTCTATTCGCTCCGTAATACAATCCTTTTCGAGTGGTTCTTGTCTATCAAACCACAAGTCTTCCACATGTGTCAAGATTATCTTGTCATCTCCGTCATTATCTAGTAATGGTAGTTCAAACATCTTCAACCTTCCTAAGTTTTCTTCTTGTTGTTTGGTTAGGGTTTCCGAACAAACTATACTCGGCTTCTCGTCAAGAGAACGGGATACAAGGAGAATGAACTTTGTGCTAGCATTCACCAACCGTTTTTCCTGAGTGGCTGTAATCAAGCTCGCTCCCTCAAGAGGAGAGTCTATAGCTCGTATTACAAAAACTTTCCCATCTTTGGTAAAGGTATACTTCTGGTCCCTCCTATGTAAAATCGCATCTCGATCCCACAAGTAAGGACTACCAAGTACAACCTGACAAATATCTAATGGAACCACATCGCATGTAACCTCATCAATGTATGATTCATTAAAAGCAAACTTGAACGTACACTGTTCTGAAACCTGTAGCACACCTTCCTTTTGAAGCCACCCTAAAGGATAGGGTTTCAGATGTTTGAAAGTCTCCAAACCCAATTTTTGTACCAAAGAATGTGAAAGTAAATTCTTCTGACTTCCTGGGTCAATAACAATATCTATAAGCGTTGTCTTAACCTGCATATTAACTGTGAAGAGTCGTTCCCTAAGGTCATCTTTTGCTCCTGCTATAAGAGAGAGCTTTGAGTTGGGTTCTGTTAGTCCATGGACTTCTATTGGAGCTTGTGCGACTAGTGCTGCCTTCTTGGCTTCTTTATTCTGCAACCCTCTTGGTCTTAGATTAGGATACTTCATCCAACACTTGTCGACAACATGTCATGTTTGTTTACAATGAGTGCAAGTCAAACCTTCTTTGTCTTTAGACTTCCTATCCTCTTTGCTCCTTTCATCTCCTTTAGCAACGAAACCTCTAGACTCCCCCTTGGTGTTTCCCTCAATATCAGATTTCTTAATCCTGCCTTCGGTAGCATTAGATTTTATGCTTGTTTCGGAGATATTATCCGCCGAAAACATCTTCAACTCCTTCTGTATATACTCATGGAACCCGGAGATATACTTCATATAGATATCATAATATTCCAAGTCTAAATCGAAAACCATAGCTTGATTATGAAATTCTGAAGTATATTCTTGCACAATTTGGTTGTATGACTGCCTCAAGTTGTACCACTTGAACCATCTCTCTTCAAGGTAGCCAACCAGATAAAATTGTTTTCTCACAACATCCTTGAATCCCTTCCACGGAAATGCTCCCTTACTTAGGTATTGCCTTTGATAAGCTTTCCACCATATTAGAGCATGCTTTGAAAGCTTCAATGCCGCAAAATCTATCTTCTCTTTCGAACCATATTCAAATAAAGAAAACTACGTCTCTACACGCTCTATCCAATCATCTAATTTCTCTACATCGACACTTCCATCATAAAGTGGAATATCAACATGAAAATCAATTTTTAGATTCTTACCATGATTCATAAACTTACCACGAGTTTTTGTTGCTTTTGTGCCTTTAGGAATCTCATCTTCTTCTTCCTCCTCATCCTCTTCTTCCGAACCCCAAGATGGAGATTCGTCTTTTTTGCAAGTTTCAGATTTGGTGTACTTGAACGAATACAAGCAACCAAATCTTCCAAGGTAGTTTGAATCGCCTTCATCTCTTTTTCTAACATAACCACCTTCTTGTCGGTAGTTTTTGTTTAATCAGTCTTAGATTCATCGTCTGATTTTGTCATCCTTGGTTTTCTTGTTCTTTTAACGTATTCTTGCTTTTCGAGTAACTCACTGAGTTGTTTGTAGAGAGATCTAGTGAAGACCATAAACCACAGGAATCTTCCCTAAAGAAACGAACTTTGCTCTAATACCAACTTGATACGTATTGATCTCTGTACCTTGGTGACTATTATTATAGAGGCAGAATTCAAAATAATAATAGACGAAAACTAGAAAATAGAACACACTAGAAACCGGATTCGAAGAAAATATCTTCTCTAGATTATGAACAATAAAACTATTATAATTCTCTCTTTGTTACGCTCACAATCTCTCTAAGTAAATAACCTTAAACTATTTTTCTAAGCTTGCTTTTACAATAATTAATTGCCTCACAAACTTCTCTCTAGGTATATGTGTGTTAAACCTCCGTTTCTAGGTGTCATACCACACTCTCTAGATGTCTTAGTTATGAGATAAACATCTCTATTTATAGATTTAAAGTTTCCCAAACCTTCTAAGAATCTATTTCCATATCTAGGAATAATTCCCTTTCTATGTATATTTCCCTTTCTAGGAATATTACCTTGTCTAGGAAGTATTTCTTTATCTTGGCATACTTCCTTACTTTGGTTTGATTTCCCAAACCTCTTAGGAGTTTATTTTCCTTTTATAGGAATACTTCCTTAAATCACTAATCCCTCCTAAATTACAATTCTATCCTCAATGCATCGTGAGGATCACTAGTTCCCGGAGATAGGAAGATACATATGTATCAAATTCCTAGTTCTTAACATATGATTTGAAGTTTTATTTTAAACCTACTTTGAAGTTTTCACAGGATTTTCGATTGTTTTTACTAATATTAATGTTTATGCTTGATTGATAGATCGTTTAGGTGGCCAACTAAATTGATTTGTTAATTAATCTATAGCTAGTAGTGGTTAGGATATACGTAATTGTTGAATAATTCACTACAAAAGTATAAAACACAAGACCTTGCGGAGGGATTCTGTGGAGAAAGCGCTAGAAAGTGGATCGAGCGAACTGAGTCTAACTACTAGTATCAAACCTAAATTCATAAATCTTAATGTGTTGATAGAATTACATATTGTTAGCGAACCTTAAGGTGGTTCTTTTGAATAGAATCTGATAACTAAGCGAACCTGTTGTTCAGTGAAACTAGGAATTTTGGGGTTAGCTAAGCGAACCTGTTAACCTACGGTTGATGAAAATCCATGACTATTAAAAAGTAGACAAGAACATAACTTAGATCATTTTTTTGCAACGAAGAACAATTACTTTATCTAATCTCTCTTATTGATTTTAACTTAAGCTTTCGATTGCTTTATTTACTTTCTTTTTGCAAAGTTAAAACAACCCCCCCACCCCTACCCCCTTTTGTGACATTTTTATAACTAAATTGATCCTCGTTGGAACGAACTTGACTATACTATATTACTTATTAATTAGGTGGAAAAATATTAATTAATTTGTTGTGATTACGACACGCATCAAATTTTGGCGCCTAATTAATTTTTTGTGGTTACTTGTTTTTATTTACTTTTTGCTTTATTCTTGTTTTGTTAGATTCTATTATCGTTTATGACTTGGTTATGAGAATTAATTTCAGGTACTAATCCCTGGCTCCAAAGAACTGAAATTATCCAAGGTGCGGGAATGAACAATCCTCCAAGCGAGACTTGACGATACGGAAGAACAAGAGGTGGTAACAGAAGATAAGACTTTTCAGCAAGAAAAATAAGTTCTAGAACAAGAGGTACCGGTTGAACAAGAACCACCTTTTGAAGAATAAGAAGAAGCAATGGGTGATCGTACACTCAAGGACTTGGCTTCTCACAAGTTGGATACACAACAATGGTGTATTCAAACAAACTCAACCTTCGAGATCAAGCCGGGGTTGATTAAATAGTTACCAAAGTTTCACAGCATGGTGAATGAAGACCCAAACAAACATCTTATGGACTTACATACCATATTCATGGTCATGCTTTCACCAGAGACTAATACGGATGAAGCGATGTTGAAATATTTCCCGTTCTCTTTGGAGGGTAATGCTAAGGAATGGTTGTATTGTTTGCCTTCGGGAAGTGTCACAACATGGAATGGGTTGAAAAAACTTTTCCTCGAGAGATATTTTCCTGCATCAAAATCTACTCAAATTTGCAAGAAGATTTGTGGTATGAAGCAAAATGTGGGAGAGTCATTGTATAAATGTTGGCACCGATACAAGAGATTGGTGGAAAGCTGTCCACACCATCAATTCAATGACGCTAGGATAATCCAATACTTCTACGAAGGTCTCCAAACAAGTGATAGATATCTTCTTGACGCTGCGGGTGGTGGTACACTAGTGAACAAGAAGGTAGCCCAAGCTACCGAGTTGATTGAAAGTATGGCGGCGAACTCGGAACAATTCTATACAAGAGGTGAACCAATGGTTAAGTCGGTGCATGAAGTTATAGTGATTTATCATTACACCTTGATCAAAGGATGGGGAGCATAGAGAGGGTAGTGCAACGAATGGCCGCGGTAATTATTCTGGACGATGAGACCGGACAAGTAAATGCTTTGTTTCCACTTCAAAGGCCAAGGTATGATCCATACTCAAATACTTACAATCCCGGTTGGAAGGATCACCCTAACTTTAGTTATGCCAACAAGCAAGCAATGACTCCTAATTCATATGTGCAACAAGGTGGTTTCCAACAACCACGTTTCCAACTCAACAACAATTCCAACCACAAGTGAAGAAACAAGGATCTTCGATGGATGATAAGCTTAATGTGATGACGCAAGGTATTACGTCATTGCTTCAAAAAACCAACAAAAGACCGATTCGGCCATCAAGGCTTTGCAAACTCAAGTGGGACAATTGGCGACCGATATGAACTTAATGAAAGCTCAAATATCCACAACGTTCCCTTCACAACCATTTGTGAATCCAAGAGAGAAAGTTAATGCGGTTACTCTAAGAAGTGGGAGACAAGTGGAGAGTCCAAGTTATCATGAAGAAGAGTTAATCAAAGATAAGGAGGAAGCCGAACCAAGGGAGGATTCAACACCAACCGACCAATCTAAGAAACCGGTTCCTACTTTCACTACTCCACCTCCTTTTCCTAGTCGTTTTTCTAAGTCCAGGAAAGAAGATCAAGACAAGGCACTCATGGATATCTTCAATAAGATATGAATCAACATCCCATTCATAAAGGCCATCAAGATAATACCACGGTATGCTAATTTCATGAAGGAATTATGCACAAAGAAGGATAGGTTGCTTGATAATGAAATTACTAAAGTTGGCGAGAGTGCGTCGGCTATGCTATTGAAGAAGATGCCTACAAAGTGCATGGATCCCGGTGGTTTCACGATGCCAATTACTATTGGTACGAAAATGTGCCAAAGACCAATGCCCATGTGTCAATCAATTTATATCCAACAACCAAAGGTCGGATTTACCAATTGATTGAACTACGCACAACCTATGATATTTCAATTATATAAAAATATAATGCGAAAAAGAAATAACACAGACACCGGAAGTTTTGTTAATGAGGAAACCGCAAATGCAGAAAAACCCCGGGACCTAGTCCAGTTTTGAACACCACATTGTATTAAGCCGCTACATACACTAGCATACTACAAATTATCTTCGAACTGGAATGTAGTTGAACCCTAACCAAGTCTTACACCGATTAAGGTACAATCACATTCCTTATGCCTCTAGAACCACGCCGGATTCTGTGCACTTGATTCCCTTATATGATCTCACCCATAACTAAGAGTTTCTACGACCCAAAGTCGAAGACTTGATAGAAAAATCTGTCTCCCACAGGTAAGTCTATTATGATAGATAAATCTGTCTCCCATAAAAGTACCTATGCATTTTTGTTCCGTATTATGATAAATCAAGGTGAGAAGGAACCAATTGATAATACGGTCTTATACTCCCGAAGAGCAACCTAGAAATATCAATCACCTCACAATAACTTAACTATATGGTGGTAGAAGAAGTTACTACAGAATCACAAAGTATGAGACGAAGAACTTTGTGACTACTTTTTATATCTTGTCGAGCAAATCTTAAAGAAGATAATACTCAATATGATAAAACAAGTAAGATCAGAATACGCAACTACAAGGAAAATAATTGGATCTGGCTTCACGAATATAGTATTTCAAATTAGGGTTACTTACAATCAAAGCTAAGATAGCTTAGTAACAAAGAATTATATATTCACCGTCAGATGAAATCCTGATTTAAGATTCAAGTTAAGTCTGCTTAATAATAAAGCAATCAATCTCCACTGCTAGATGATCTTAGCTTGTTACACACAAATGAAATATACCTTCATTTAGATATGGATAACCATACCTAAACGTGTATATTGAGTTGGCTCAATAACAGTTAACCGAAGTTAACTAGCCATATGTAAACTTTTGTCTTAACCACATTCATCTAACACTTCCAGGTCAAATATGATGATCAATCAAACATGAAAGATAATCAAAAGAATATAATTGTGTTTCACATAGAGTTGTTCAATTGTTCACTATCTCCTATAAATATATATGAACAAATTAAAACAAAATCGGATTGATTCGTAATCGTACAAAGTTCTTACACAAGAATCATTTCATGAACATTAAGCCACTATTTTCAAAGATTGCATTCCTTAATTCATAAATGTTTTAGTTCATGAGCATGAGAATCATACTTAATCGATTTTAGAACTTAACCACTGAGTTCGCTAACCAGGTATGCAAACAACAACTTCGGACCTTGGTTTGTCCATTCGTTTGCAAACCAGGTACCTGACCAGCCGTCCCGGACCCAACTCAGGTAGAACCGTTCGCATACTACGTACGCAAACATGGTTCCCGGACCTTTACAGATACAACCGTTCATATACTAGGTACGCAAACAAGGTTCCCGGACATGAATCGTTATAAAACAGATCACATACTAGGTATGCATACCGTGTTGTATCCAGACATGGTTAATTCTCATTCCAAATATTGAAACATCCTTAGAAGACGAAAATAATTGTCTGACACAAACTATTAGCTTCAAATAATTTTCAAGTGATCGAATAATCAATACGAAACTTTCCAAGTCGACATCAAATGATTATCTCACACAAATCATGTAAGATGTTTCAATACAATTTCCACATGATCATCTTTTGACTTTAGTTTCCAACTAAATTCGTCAAGAATAATGATGATGAACATAGTTAAAGCAAAAAGATTCCAACACATATTCGAGATATAGATAACCGGGATACACTCAGCTCGAAATATCAAATGTGTATAATATAAAAGTCTATATAGCTATGCGAATTAGTCTCATTAGGAGATAGAATAGAATAGACTTCTGAGTGATATGTAAGTTTTAGTCCCCACATACCTTTTGTTGATGAAGTTCCTCCAAGCTCTCCTCAGTATATCTTCGTTTTCAATCGATGAACGCCGTGAAGTCTAAAGCTCAACTACACATTCTATCCTAATCCGAGACATAGTTATAAGTAGATTAGAAACTAAGAACATAGTTTTGATTAACTAAACTTGACAAACAAACTTGAGATATAAATGCTTGCGAGTTCGACCGAGCAGTGCTCTAACAATTCCTTCTTCGTCCAGCCCACAATGGAAACAAATGACATCCCTCATACCTACACCCATCAATTCATTTTCCATTACACCGGGAACGGTTTAAACACACTTACCCAAGAAAATTAGATACCTCACTATCACAATCTGAACTCGGACCAATGCTACCCAATCCAATCAGTATCTGATCTTATTGATCCCTCCACCCATAACAGGAATCATGAACAACTGAATCACCTTCCACCGGAAGATATTTAAAATATAATGAACATACACATTCCCCTGGACATGCCTCCGGATATGATCCTATGGCCACACTCAAAATCCGGAAAATACACTATTGCCACATGATACAATTGTCTAATACAATAAGACAACCATCACCACCTAAACCCCCTTCCCACCACCAAATTCTTATGGCATGCACTTACCCTGCCCCCCGAAAATTCAGCTTTTCTTGTGGAAAGCTATAAATGAAGGTCTCCCGGCCTTCTAATTATTAAACCACACCAACATTACAAATTCCAACCAATGCCTCTAGCGCAATGCCGAACCAAAAACAGTTCAACACATGCTTATATACTTCCCAATATCAACAACTTCCTGGAAAAAATTGATGTCTCTCCTATCAACAAACTAAACCAACCTCAACTCCCACATTTCTATAAACAATCAAATAACCATTACCGAAATTCTACAAGATGCTATACATACCCCTTATGTTTTGTTTTGTTTTCTGAAACATTTGGACGTTCAGAAATGATCTAGCTTTCAAACAACATCATACACCAGCGAACAACATCCTGGAACAAATCCTAAACCAACAACATGAATTTGAATGGGCAAAAAAGGTCTTGCCCCCGGTTTTATCCAGAGAAACACCAGTCAGAACCACACCAACAAATATCAGAGCAACAACGAAGATATTAGCAGGATGGACCATACCGTAACCATAGTGGATAAAGATTAACACGGATGGAGAAACTAGGGGACACTCGGGAATAGTGGGAGCAGGATTCGCCGACTCAAATCGTGATGACTCTTGCACAACCTCTAGGAATAACTATGGCACTGGTAGCTGAAACGTGGGCAACTCTGCTAGCCTCAAGGACATCAACGGAGAGACGACGGCCAAAAGTGATCTTTGAGACAGATTCTGAAAATCTAATGTAGTTCATTATTTAAAAAAATGTTGAAATTCCTTGGTATGTTGCAGAAATGATTACCGAAATCAAACAGAGAATGCACCAAGTTCCTTATTTTACTATTCAACACAACTATAGAGAAGGGAATCAATCAACTAATAGTCTCGCAAATTATGTAGTAGACGGAAACCTATCAACATCAGTATAGGACGAGGCAATCCCACATATTATTAGCCAAATTCTATTTAATGACTTTGTGGGTAATAGCCTTTTAGTGCAATATTTGTATTTTTCATGCTTCAAAAAAAAAAAAAAAAAAAAAAAATCTTTTCTGCCATTTATTTGGCTAAATTAATGGTCAACGATTCACTTCTGTAATTTCTAACTGAGCTACTTATATTTAAATAAGAAAAAAACTACTTGGATTATCTCGGGAGTTAATAATAGAACTAGTATTTTGATGGTTTGTCAGTGGGAATTAGAAGACATGTTTGAAAATTTTGATGATAATAGCACCAAATTTTATAGGGAATCCAGGATGAATGTTTCCAATAAAAAGTTCATATATAAGCGTGGCAGTTTAGCACGTTATGGGAGGTAAGCGCTTAAGATCATCAAGCCCATGAGACTGTGTTAGTGTAAACGAGCTTCAGATCATCAAGCCCATGAGACTGTGTGAGTGTAAAGGGTAAACGAAACCAGGGAGTCTACACATTTCTTAAGTGGAGAATCTAATCCGGTAGGATCGAGCGGCGGTTGGGAGGATTATAAAAAGCTAAAATGGATCCTACCGGTGTCTCAGTCGGGATATGAAATGTGATAAAGTTTAGCTGTAGAGCGAGGTTCTGAATTAGTGTGACTGTGACACATGGCTATTTGATTGCATAACATGGAGATGTGGTGCAAGCCGGCGAACAACAGCGCTTATTGTAGTATTATCTTTTTTCGGTGGAAAATTTCCGTACTAGTAGTTATATTGTGGTGCAAGAGAAAATATTTTCTTCCCTTATTGATCAACCTAACTTAATTCTTCTTTATTTTGGATGATGGAAAATAATTCTTCATCGATTAAAATATACTCCCAAATTATACTGACCCAAATTTGAAAAAAAATACCTTAGGCGCTTAGGCCAGTCTATCTGTTTCTTTGCCAAAGTTTTCCAATTCTTCATCATCAAAATCTACAAGATTACTAGTAGAGGGTGCCAAATTATTTGGGGATGTACTAGTATGTATATAGGACAAATACATATTGGTAAGGGATTGGTACACCCCCAAACAATTTGGTACCCCCTATTAGCATCCTTGAAAATCTATACTAGACAATATGTAGTAAGACATTAACATGGTAACCAACTGGGGCTAGCTCAATTGGCCAGGAAAGGTTCAAATCCCGCCGCCCGTGAATCGTGTCAAAAAGAAAAAGAAAAAAAATACATGGTAGTACTCTCCCTACAGAATTAGAATCACCCTCGGCTAAGTCAAAAATGAGAGCAAACATCGAGAAATCCGACAAGAAGATATCTTTGATCTTCCCGACGGCTTGTTTTGTTGGTATTACTTCTGCTTTCTTGATCGGGTATATTCTCAGTATCACACGTATGTGCTTTTTATTTGTTCTGATGATTTTGTTGGGTTTAGGGTTCATGCACCCCCTTAGGCCCTAAGCAATTTATTTCTACATATATACAAATGCTTGATGTTTATGATGGATTTGTAGGAGGGATTATGTTTGGGACAGGATACGGCGATACGCGAACCAATTCCTCCCAGAAACTTACAACGGGTCCGTGGCCATTCACGGCATTCTCATTTCTTGCATTCCTGCTACTCTCTACTGGGGTATCTTTGCGACACATATTAGAAGAGATGATTTCAGTAGACTAGATATGAGGAGGCATATGATCTGGTCCGGAGCACTCGTGTTCATGGGTTCAGTGGTCTTTGCTCTCGCCACCAACATATTTAATTATGTCATGCATGTTATAGGTCCGATGCTGTACGCTTGCGGTTTTGGCTTAATGTATCAGGGTGCTCAAGTCTATATGTCCGAAATGGGTTTTGCTCATAGAAACTACTTAGCTTCCCTGAATATAGCTTTTAAAATCATGATCGCGATTGGTATCTTTGTGGCCAATCTTGTGAGCTGCAGCACCAACAGTATCAAAGATGGGCAGGGCTGGAGAGTTAGCATAGGCATTGCTGCGATCCCTGCTATCACCACCATCCGATCTTTCTTACTCCCAGACACTCCGATGTCCATGATTAAGCTTGGAAAGTTTGATGACGCCAAACAGTTGCTCGAACATCTCCATGGCACCAACGACGGAGGAGTTTGGGCAAAAGAGGACTCGTTCATATGAACGAGTGAAGCCATTATGGACAAAAATAAAAGGGAACATTAAATGGAGGACTTTCTCCCGTCAAAAGAAAAAAACCTAAAAATCCTACTTAGACGGGGTACTTTTCCCGTCAAAAAACAAAAAACTAAGAATCCTACTTAGACGGGGGACTTCCCCGTTAATAAAAAAAAAAAAAAAGCTAAGAATTCTACTTAGACGGGGGACTTTCTCCCGTCAAAAAATAATAATTTAAGAAACCTACTTAGACGGGGGACTTTCTCCCGTCAAAAAACAAACAAACTAAGAAACCTACTTAGACGGGGGACTATCCCCCGTCTTGGTCAAAAAGTTCCAAATTTTTTTGACAGGGGAACGTCCCCGTCTAGTGTTTCACTCCCAACCACTCGTTCAAATGAAAGAGTGTATGAACGGTTTTGTTGGAAAAGTGGGTTGAAACCTACCCATTGGAGACCCTAATTTGCTCTAATTGGTAGTGCACTCCTTCAAATGAAAGAATGACACTACCCATAAAATTTGCTCTTAGAAGGTAGTTTAGATTTCCACATTACTTTAATTTCTGGGAAAATTCACAATTATTGTCCCAATTTCACGCATACTGATTACCTTGTATGCTGATTTGACAGAGAAAACCTCATTGTTGGTTGGCTTCTATCTAAGCTCACCATTCCTTGCATATGAATCCCAATGGACACAGTCTTTAACAATATTCTTGTTAAACAAAGCATTCATAAAATATGGATCCATCCTGCAAAAGCAATTGATCAACAGTTTTCATAGCATTAGAAACAAGTGAAAAATTCCTATTTGGCATCCAATTCTTCTTTTATATAGAAATAGTTTGACTACTTCAAATCTCCCAACAATAGTTATCTTTAACTACAACAAGGCCTCTACATACATCTTTCCATACCCGAGACCCACCCTTGTCATTAAATTGCACCGCTGAATTGGGGCCCTGGAAAGTAATTGGGGGCCTCCCACTAGAGGACAAAAGAGTTCACCCTAATTTGGGTCACCCCTTATCTAAATATTTTGGTAATGCCTAATCTACCCCTTATCTAGCTAGTTGTAATCTCACTTAATTAATGCAAAATTTTAAAATCAAAATCAATTTTTTTTTTCCGAATTTTATGTTTGCAAAAAAAAAATTCTGCGCAAATTTGTATGAAAAGTCATTATGAAATTTAAAAAAAAAAATAACGATCCTGAAGAGTCGTCATTGTTTTAGTGACCAAACACAATAGGATTGCTTATCAAGTAAACATGAATTAACGTTTGTGTAATTTACTTTAATTATAATAAAATAATTGTAATGTGGAATATAAAAGTAAATGACACAACAAGATTTTGTTAACGAGGAAACCGCAAATGCAGAAAAACCCCGGGACCTAGTCCAGAATTGAATACTCTCAGGATTACGTCGCTACACAGAATCACACTAACTTTGTATATTTGAGACCAAGTAACTAACCCTATAGTTCACCTAGTTCCTTCTGTATTCCCACGCCTCCAACTTATAAATAAGTCACGTACTTGGAACAATTCCTTTGGTTCGTATTCCAAACAGTAAAGGAACAACAAATCTGTTTGGTATCAACTCTATTCAACCAAGTGATATGAGTCGGACAAAGGCTCTTCCGTTTATATGAACATAAACTCCCTCGCCAGGTCCTTAGATCTATATTATATTCAATCACCCAAAGGTAATCGTAATATTAAGCCAACAACACCTTTAATCCGAGGAATCTTCTTGATACCGATCTAATCAATTAATCAATCCAATCTACCACAAGGATAAACCGATTATTAATTGGATCCTCTTTTACCGAAACAAGTATTATACACACCAAAGATTATAAAACTCAAGTCAGATCTTCAATTCTTCTTAAATCTTCAATAAAAAACTGCACACAATCACTTGAATCACTTGTGATCAATCACGCACACAACGGAGTCTGTTAACAATGGATTATCACAAGATCGGCTTTAGAACTAACAACAGTCTAAAGATCCCTGTCGAAACTCTGAACTAGTTTGAGTGAATCTTATATCAGAAGAAAATATTCTCAAGAATAAACAAACTAGGTGCAATCAGATTTCAACCACCGTTAGTCAATCAAATCACTCGAAAACCAAAGATAAACCACAATTATCTAGTTTACCACCAATGGTACACGCTAGAGCTTCTTAATCCCAAAGAATACTTTAAACTGAGCGGCCGTAAGAGATTTTGCCTAATTAGGTTACTCTCCTCTCCGAATAGGCGGCTACACTAGTAACAACAACAAAAGAGTAAATATGTTGTTACGAAGGATTGGTTTGCTAGAAAGGCAAACTTCGAGTATTTATAGACAATGAAGTTTGGACACCAAGGAATTTCCAAAACCGAAAATATTCTCAAGATATACATAAAAGCAAAGATTCTGTTTTCATAATTCCTGGAAATGCTCTGTCAAAATATAATGATCGACATCTCTCGGAAAATATAATTAGTAAATGCACATTACTAATTCAGTAATTTCCCTACAAAATGAAATTAACAACCTTAATTAAAAGATTCTTAACTTACTTATGTTTCGATCATGGGATTCTCTTCCCTTAGCCGTTAAGGAATATCTTTGAACAATTAAAGAAATAAACATTCACAACACGTGTTCAAAGTTTGTCGATATCTTTACTTTGTAAGTTCTCTTTCACATTTACAACCTTGAAACCGATTGCCACACTTCCAAACAAGTTTATAATTGGTTCATATGACTTTCAGAAACTATGTGATTGATCAAACCAACATTCAATCACAATCATGGGTTAACGGTTCTACCAAAATAAGTTTCAGTTCTACCTCCATGTGAGTATTGTGCATAGTCACACTAGTTTTCCAAAAATTCGGTTGACTAGGTACTAGGATCGGTTCCCCACATATATGGTATCTAACTTATATGTGTTGCACATGTCTATCGGATCGGTTCCCCTTTCTGCTATAAACCTTGCTACACCCCATACAAGGATCGATTCCCTTTGATGTATTGCACCCCTTACAAGGATCGGTTCCCCTTTCCCTTTTAATTGGTCAGACATACAAAATCCAATCATACCACAGGTGATTACTTAAGATTGGTTTTACTAATAAAAGTTATACCAATACATAAGTCAGGCCTTTGTGAATAGTTCTACCAAGAACACAACAAGTTGTGAGCGGTTATACTCTATCACACATATTGGTTGTTCATAAGATATGCAATGAATAAAAAAACCAATAACACCTGGCAATTTCCTTTTCGGTCCACAAACAAGTTTATGAACTTACTTCCTTAGAACACATGTAAACATTGTTCCCTAGGATGAAATCCTCACCTCATACCCATACATAATCACAATAGCATTCAAATGATTATGGCGATGTCTTATCTACAAAGTTTAATGGTTAAGCAATAAACCTTGTATTGTATTCCTTAATACTATGTCTATCTAGAATTCAAATATGCTTCGCAGTTATGTTTTCAATATACACGACTTGAAAGATACGTTAGGGAATGAAACAGTTCAAGTCAAATATCACGAACCTCAAGTGGAAGGATGATTGTTGTCTTTGTAGCTCCTTTCTTCTTCACATATTCAAGACTTCGCAATACTTGTAATGTCTCATATCCTAATACTTTCAAGCTAACCTATACGAAGTTGACTCTAGTACATAATCAAGCGACTCTTAACATGGGTTTTGATTCACTAAAATATGACAACCAAACTTGACATACCAACGCTTGGTGGGTTCAACCAAGCAATGCTCTAACAATCTCCCCCTTTGTCAATTTTAGTGACAAAACTCTTACATCATATGGATAAACAAATTACAAGAATTCATTACAAATATGATTGATTCCCGATTCACGGTAAAACTGCTTACATTCAATCCTTGAAAATGCCGCTGTTGACATTATAATAACAAAGCTAATACTCCTCCTAAGGAAGATAGGTAGATATTCAATCCACACGTCTTTGTTATACCAATTTATATGACATGTTACTCCCCCTTAGTCTGTGCTTTCACTCTTTCGTTAGATAAAACATTCAAGTACTAATGTTCTTTTCCCTAGCGATGCCAATCAATATGAAATCAATGCCAGCATCATCTGTTTACTCCATATATTTCTCCCCCTTTTTGTCACAAAAATGACAAAGAAAAACGAAAAAATAAATGACAACACGAAAATAATCTTCCAAATATCAGAATATACTTGCAAACATGTAGAGTTAGGCACGAGGGTTCCACACATCACGTTCTGATAACCAATATCAAAACCGAAACTACAAGTAGTCTTATTTTGATATGTTACCACGGAAACAATTGTCCGAAATAATTTTTCCAATTTAGTTTAGCAAACCAAAAACAACTAAGCACATTAGTCCCTTTGCTAAACCGATTGTTCAAAAACAACCGCTTAATTCGATAAGATCAGAATAAAGATAACTCCATTTTTCTCATCAGGTTCTAATTATCCATAAACTTAGACCTTTCAATTTTAAACAAGACAAGTACTAGGTTAGTTAACTAGCATTCCTTGTTTAGGCATTCGATTAGACTTGAATAACCGAAACCTCACCTTGATAAGACAAACTAAGATCAGAATTAACTTAGTTTCTTATCCGGAATCGAATTGGACTAAACGAATCATCCCGTACACAAATTATTTCGTTAAGACATAAATAATTCATACAACCCAAAATAAATCAACTTGCATAATTATTCACCTCAACCGGAAGCAGTTGAAACAACATAGACATTAAAAGCACCGCAATTGCACCGTAATTTTTTAAGCCTAAACAATTGATACCATACAAAAGCAAGATAACAATGGTTTTTCTTAACCGGAATTCCAATTGAATCACACATACATCAATTGTACTGAAATTTTGTAAGCCTAAACAATTGATACCAAACAATAAAACAAGATAACAATAGTTTTTCTTAATCGGAACCAATTGAAACACACATCATGGAATAAATATCAATTGAACCCAAATTTTGTTAAGAAAAAGCAACAAATATATATAATATAAACTCATGCTTTTTTTAAACAGGAAAACAATTAACATCTTTCGCATCCACTTCTCCAATATGATAGCATCTTCATCCAGGGAGAATTGATATCGAAATATCACCACGTTGTCATCCTTATGCATAAACAAAAGAATAACAACACACCTCAACCTTTACCAGAGAAAGGTTGAAAACCGGTTTTAACAATTGCAAGCAAAAGTTGAAAACCGTCGAAACACATATGCTTTTATGTTAAACCAAAATCGATTCAACATATTCACATATTGTTTCTACCAGAACCCCTCATGATCCTTTGATAAATCCTACCTACTAGGGCTAGAACTTAATCCCGCTAAATCAAAAAATCACCCAAACCATAAGGGTTCACAATATATGAGATTGAATATTAAGGTAGTAAAATCGAAATCAAACATCCCATAAATCAATTTGCAATACACCATAAATATTCAACATAAAATCAAGTATTGCAATTACCTTTATCTTTTAGGAAATTGAATTACGAAACCAACGCAAAAAGAAGGAGGCCATTCCGAGTTCGGACGAAGAAGTTATGCGTAAAACAGTTTTTACACTTCTTCGTAAGGGGACCTCTCACTAGGATCGGTTCCCTCACCATGACATGGTACTAGGATCGGTTCCCTCACTATGACAGGGTACTAGTATCGGTTCCCAAGAGTTACTTGTGACAGATCACAACATTGAACTGTTTTCGACATAACTTTTGCATACGATGTCCGTATTCAGTGATTTTTGGCTCGTTTTAACCGTAAAAACAAGAGATACACATATATGATCAGTAAATATCAACATCATAAACTCAAAATTACTGCTTCTTTCGAAACCCAAATATAGATAGATAAAGTATGAGTATAGAAGAAAAGAAATCTCCTAAAGATGTTAATTAGTCATATAATAATCGAGAGATCATGTGCTCAGTTTCATGTACTTCCTCACCTTTCAAAATTGAGCACCAAGGTGAGTATGCACATTCTAACACAACTAGGTTGTGTTGAGTTGATCCTTGTCTTGTTTGTCACAAGTGACTAAGACAGAATCATCATTCTTGACCTCTTGCTTGGTTTGTTTTCTCTTGTTCCATCTCTTGTTTTTCTTCTTTGACGGTAGAGTGTCATTATCACAACCTTTACTAGTACAAGAGATTTCAGACATAATGTATTTCTTTATCCTCTCAAGAAGACTCTTGTAATTATTGTCACCAACAATTAACAACTGAGAGTCATTCTTGTGACTAACTTTTGGTCCCTTCTTGGCTATGGAGGATTTCGGGACCCATTTAGAGTTGGTTTTCGCAGGAGCAACTTTCTCCTTCATACCATTAGGACGATTGTCCTTTTGAATACTTTGCGAAACATCCTTTCTCTAATATGGAACATCAGATCTTGTCTTTGCATTTGAAACGTCATCCCTCTTTCTAAATTGGGTGTTTAATGAGATGACCTTGTCGAGTGATATGCAAAATTTGAACTATCATTATAATAATTCTTTTGCCTAAACTTAGGGCAATAACGATCTGAGTTCTTATGAATAGAAAACTTAGCCAATTCTTTTGATACAAAAGAAAGTTCATCTTGCATCTTACGAACTTTGCATCCCCATTGCAAGTGTCCTTTATTACCACAATAAAAACAATGCTTAATATAAATATACGAAGCATGAGTTTTAATGTTACCTTTTTGTGGATCCTCTTGCATTGGAGCTCGACGAGTTTTCTTCTTCTTCTTCTTATCTTTGTTCAACGTTGTTGCTTTCTTCACATTAGTAGAAAAGCTTTCTATGATTACTGCTGGTTGAACACTATTCTTAGGCTCGATAGACTTTTCTTCTTTACAAGAAATATGAGAATCTTTATCATTAGTGGAAGCCTCTAGTTGAGAAGAATTTGTAGCTTTAACAAATTTTACCTCTTTGCTAATATTTGAAGCATCTATTCCCTTATAGCCCAATCCTCGTGTATCACGATGATTTCTACTTGCTTCTAACATTGAGGTTAACTTGTTTGAGCTTTCATTGGATTTTTTCAGTTCCAAATTTTCTTCTTCCAACATCTTGATTTTATCAAGAGCACTGGCTAGATCAGCCTCAAGGCGTTTTTCTCGTGAGAGATATACACCTTTTTCCTCTTCAAAATTCTTTTGTTGAGAGTTAATCCTTGCATCAGATTCAACAAGTTTCTCTTCCAACAAAAGAATTTTTTCAAGGGCAGCATCACGCTCCCTTTGAGAGAGACTAGCACTTACTTTATCCTCAAGATTCTGTATATGTTGAGAATCATTTTCTTTCAACTTTTCGAAGTCTAGACGATGCCTTTCACATTCAGTAGTCTTTAATTGTAAAGTAACCTGAAGTTCCTTTACTTTCTCATTAATCACACATAGGAGAATTTCGTTAGACAACAAGTGCTCATGAATCTCTTCCAACTTAGAGTTTGTAACTTCTGATTCTGAAGGTGGTTTAAAAATCTCTTGCGATACGTTAACTGAGTCTTTCAATAATTTTCGCTTTCGCTGAATCTTACTTTGACTCATTTCTTATAGGTTGGATCGCACCAAACACATATTATTAGATCTTTTTGTGTTTGCCTACTCTGATAACAATTGAAAAGGCGAGGGTACCCAAATATACCTCAAGATAAAACTTTTCCTACCTATAAGTCCTTTATCCGAAAGTGATTGTCTATGGACTGAGTCGAGACAATACAACTAATCGGTTCAAACTTCATGTGATCTTCTATGGATACGAGATCGAGACAATACAACAACGAAGTATGTTTACTTGATACAAAGGTTCAGACTTAACCAAACACAATAGGATTGCTTATCAAGTAAATAGGAATTAACGTTTGCGTAATTTACTTTAATTATAATAAAACAATTATAATGCGTAATATAAAAGTAAATTACATAACAAGATTTTGTTAACGAGGAAACCACAAATGCAGAAAACCCCAGGACCTAGTCCAGAATTGAATACTCTCAGGATTAAGCCGCTACACAGAATTACACTAACTTCGTATAGTTGGACCAAGTAACTAACCCTATAGTTCACCTAGTTCCTTCTGTATTCCCACGCCTCCAACTTATAAATAAGTCACATACTTGGAATAATTCCTTTGGTTCATATTCCAAACGTAAAGGAACAACAAATCTGTTTGGTATCAACTCTATTCAGCCAAGTGACATGAGTCAGACAAAGGCTCTTCCGTTTATCTCAACATAAACTCCTTCGTCAGGTCCTTAGATCTATCTTATATTCAATCACCCAAAGGTAATTGTTTAAGATTAAGCCAACAACACCTTTAATCTGAAGAATCGTGTTGATGCCGATCTACTCAATTAATCAATCCAATCTACCACAAGGATAAAACGATTATTAATTGGATCCTCTTTCACCGAAACAAGTATTGTGCACACCAAAGATTATAAAACCCAAGTCAGATCTTCAATATATTCTTTGTCTTCAAATATTCTTAAATCTTCAATAAAAACCTGCACACAATCACTTGAATCTCTTGTGATCAATCACGCACATAACAGAGTCTGTTAACAATGGATTATCACAAGATCGTCTTTAGAACTAACAACAGTTTAAAGATCCCTGTCGAAACTCTGAACTAGTTTGAGTGAATCTTATATCAGAAGAGAAGAATCTCATGAATAAACAAACTAGGTGCAATCATATTTCAACCACCGTTAGTCAATCAAAAACAAAAGATAAACCGCAATTATCTAGTTTCCCACCAACAGTACGCGCTATAGCTTCTCAATTCCAAAGAAGACTTTAAACTGAGCGGTCGTAAGAGATTTCACCTAATTAGGTTACTCTCCTCTCGGAATAGGCGTCTACACCAGTAACAACAACAAAAGAGTAAATATGTTGTTACGAAGGATTGGTTTGCTAGAAAGAAAAACTTCGAGTATTTATAGATAAGAAAGTTTGGACACCAAGGAATTTCCAAAACCGAAAATATTCTCAAGGTATTCATAAAAGCATAGATTCGGTTTTCATAATTCCTGGAAATGCTCTGTCCAAAAATAATGATCGAAATCTCTCGGAAAATATAATTAGTAAATGCACATTACTAATTCTGTAATTTCCCTACAAAATAAAATTAATAACCTTAATTAGAAGATTCTTAACTTACTTATGTTTCGATCATGGGATTCTCTTCCCTTAGCCGTTAAGGAATATCTTTGAACAATTAAAGAAACAAACATTCACAGCATGTGTTCAAAGTTTGTCGACATCTTTACTTTATAAGTTCTCTTTCATACTTACAACCTTGAAACCGATTTGCCACACTTCCAAACAAGTTTAGAATCGGTTCATCTGACTTTCAAGAACTATATGATTGATCAAACCAACATTCAATCACAATCATGGGTTTACGGTTCTATCAAAACAAGTTTCGGTTCTACCTCCATGTGAGTATTGTGCATAGTCACACTAGTTTTCCAAAAATTCGGTTGACTAGGTACTAGGATCGGTTCCCCACATATATATGGTATCTAACTTATATGTGTTGCACATGTCCATAGGATCGGTTCCTCTTTGCCTAAAAACGTGTTGCACATGTCCATAGGATCGGTTCCTCTTTCTGCTATAAACCTTGCTGCACCCCATACAAGGATCGGTTCCCTTTGATGTACTGCACTCCTTACAAGGATCGATTCCCCTTTCCTTTTAATTTGCCAGACATAAAAAATCCGATCATACCACAGGTGATTACTTAAGATCGTGTTTACTAGTAAAAGTTATACCAATACATAAGTCAGGCCTTTGTGAATAGTTCTACCAAGAACACAACAAGTTGTGAGCGGTTATACTCTATCACACATATTGGTTGTTCATAAGATATTCAATGAATAACAAAACCAATAACACCTGGGAATTTCCTTTTCGGTCCACAAACAAGTTTATGAACTTACTTCCTTAGAACACATCTAAACATTGTTCCCTAGGATGAAATCCTCATCTCATACCCATACATAATCACAATAACATTCAAATGATTATGGCGATGTCTTATCTACAAAGTTTAATGGTTAAGCAATAAACCTCGTACCGTATTCCTTAATACTATGTCTATCTAGAGTTCAAATATGCTTCACAGTAATGTTTTCAATATACACAACTTGAAAGATACGTTAGGGAATGAAACAGTTCAAGTCAAATATCATTAACCTCAAGTGGAAGGATGATTGTTGTCATTGTAGATCTTTACTTCTTCACATATCCAAGACTTTGCAATACTTATAATGTCTCATATCTAATACTTTCAAGCTAACCTATACGAAGTTTACTCTAGTACATAATCAAGCGACTCTTAACATGAGTTTTGATTCACTAAAATATGACAACCAAACTTGACATACCAACTCTTGGTGGGTTCAACCGAGCAATTCTCTAACAACTAGTGTCTGTAGCGGCTTAATACAGTGTGCGCTCAATCTGGACTAGGTCCCGGGGTTTTTCTGCGTTTGCGATTTCCTCGTTGACAAAACTTCTGGTGTATGTGTTATTTCTTTTCCGCATTATATTTTGTTATATAATTGAAATATCACAGGTTGTGCGTTTGAATCAATCAATTATAATATCCAACCTTTGGTTGTTGATTTACATTTATTGATACTTGAACATTGGTCTTTGGTACCGTTCAAGTGATTTCTCTTGTATTCAATTAGACTCGAAGATTTCTATTTGCTTGAGTAAGAATTGAATCGAGAAAGAGAGATATAACTCTTTGATATACTTTATTAAGATTGAGTCTAGTTGATTCTCTTATAAGTATAATAGAGTTTGTCCATTCATATTGCTAATCGAAATATTGGGTGTGGTTGTTGTACCCCCGCTTTTTCATAATCTATTAGTTATTAATCATAGATTATCACCAACCGTAGAATAACAGGTACGCTTAGCTATTCCCAAAATTCCTTATATCACTGGATAACAGGTACGCTTAGTTACCAGATTCTATTCGTCTGAACCACCTTGAGGTACGCTTACAAGATGTAAATCAATCAAATGCTTTAGGGTTTGTGAATTTAGGTTTGATCCTAGTAGTTATACTCAGTACGCTCGGTCCACTTGCTAGGGTTATGTCTACACACGATTGATTTACAGAATCCCTCTGCAAGGTCTCGCGTTCTCTACTTGTGTAAGGAATTATTCAACAATTACGGATATCCTAACCCTTACTAGCAATAAATTAGATTAACAAATATATTTAGTTGGCCACCTAAACAATCTATCAATCAATCATAAGTATTTTAAATAGTAGGCACAAACAATAATCATATGAAGAAATCAAAATAGATTCATATATTAAATCAAATCAAGTTTACAACTTAGAATTCATCCTCAATTAGTAGGTATTTATCTACTCATGGATGTAGAAACATCCATGATATACATATGAGAAAAGTAAAGAGATAACGTTACGATTGAAAATCGCTCCGTGTGATGTTTCTTCTCTCCAAGCCTTACAGTTTCATGACCTAATGATGTCATCTATTTTACATAACCTAACACCTTTTTATAGGTTTACATTGCTTGGTCTTCACGTATTGAGTTCGTTTCAAGAACCCGACCCGAAAATATGAAATAACGACTCCAAACGTGACCTTAGGCCTTCCAAGGTATGGATACACGTTTTACAACTAGCTAAGTATGCATACCAGTATGGGAACTTCAAATTCCAGCAGAAATTTTCGGAATTAAAGTATGCATACCCGTTTGCATATTTTATTTTCTTCGGTATTCGATAAAAACTCGTTTTGGCCACAACTTCTTCATCCGAACTCGGAATGACCTCATCTTTTTGAATCCTTTTTATATTTCAATTATATTAAAGATGATGATGAGAAATCTTTAATTTGAATGAGTTAAGATCGGTCTTTGACCCTTCTCTTTATTTTGAGTATTTTGCTCCTTTTCGCCGCACTTCTTCCACTTCTCTTGGACTTGGGCACTTGGATTCTTGGAATACTTATCTTCCTAGCTCTTTTAAGAACTTTGTAGCTCATTTTTGGATGATTCACCTAATATAGGAAAACAATAGAAAACAATAGAAAACAAGAGTAATAATACGAAAATATGCAAGAATAGTAACTAAAACAAGTATGGAATGGAGACTAAAATCATATGAATTATGCACTTATCAAATTCCCCCACACTTAGCTTTTTCTAGTCCTGGAGAAAAATAAATAAAAATAATCCTAAATATGTCGTCGAGAATACCGTTACACTTAGCATGTATAACAAGCCTTTAAACCCCTAGGTGTCCCTAGTGGACGAGTTATATTCTCGTGAGGGCTTACAAGAGGTATACCCACAAAACCTACTCCAATTTATCGTATTGGAAGAACCACTAAGGAAAGACACAAAGTAGAAAGCCAAATAATTAGCTTTCATATGTTCTTTAGCTGCAAACATCCCACATAAATTCCCATCATCACACACCAGCCATTACTTACGTGTGACATTCAACCTGATTCAAAACTCTACTAAGATAGTCATCGTACTTGTTACAACGTTTGTCACAACACCCGCATACTGAAATCACATGGATAGATAAGAAAATGGAAATAGAAAAGTGAAGTGTGCAAATGTTGATTTAAGTGAAAGATGTTACCCACAATACTTGTATGAATGTCGTCAAAGGATTCTTATTTATAGCACAATAGTTGAGAAAAGCACCCATTTAACTTGACCACATGATTATATACTCTAAGCGCATGTTTCATTTTCAACAAGTAGGCGATAGTTGCCTTGGATCCTGAGTTCCACGCTTGTTTAGGCGACGGAGACAAGGACAACGTTTCACGCATACTGCCACCCAAGTGTCAAGAACCTCATCAATAGTCTTTTTGACTTGCTATATAATGATGATAGGTTTTTATTTTCATCGACTACATGATTAGATACTCTAAGAACATGTTCCTTTTCAACAAGTACGTGATAGTTTCCTTGGATCCTGCGTTCCACGCTTGTTTAGGAGACGGAGACAGGGACAACCTTTCACACGTATTTCTATCCAAGTGTCGAGAAATGAAGAGGAGCCTTATATATATGTTTATTTCCTTCTTTATTTATTTTTCCGGCTCACTCTTTATGAGTGTAAGACAATTGTCTATGGGGATTTTATACTCAACGAATGATTATCTTGCTACAACATCCACGACAGTATCAGAATCCCACCAATTCACTTTAGAGAAACATAAAACTGCAAAAATAAAAAGAAAGTGATTCAGTAATGATTAATTGCGAGGATGAATCTTTCAAACGACTACCATAGCTTAATTTCGCATTCAATTATGAACGTATATATTTAAGGATTTTAGAAAGATAAAGAGGAACTCAATTTACAGCCATAAGAACTGTTTCAACCTGAAAAGGTTTAGAGTGTCATCCTAAATAGCTCATAAGTAACTCCAAAATATGAAGTCTCAATAATGCAAGAAATCAAAGAGTATTATTTATTTATGTGCATACGCAAATAGTATGATACTAAATGCTCCCCCACACTTAAACTCAACATTGTCCTCAATGTTCAAAAACTGAAAATTATGATTTCTGACATAACAGCCCTGAAAAACAAAAAAACTGATACGAATAGGTAGCGAAATAGGAAAAACATTCTAAACGAAAGTTGTTCTCCTATGTCTTTTTTATAACATGTCAAAAGGGCACAATACTTAGATGAATGGTATGACTTTTATGGCCTCCTGACTAACTGACATGCAATCTGAAAAAGTTCTGGAAAAAATACCGAAAATCAAATGTTCAGGCCTATCGGTCCAACTTAACAGACTCCGAATTTAAATTTTCTTTTTGGAAAATAAAGGTGAGTCTGTATTCTTTAAAATTTGGGGTCAACCACTCAAATCGGACTCCGTATGAAGTCTCGAGAGCTAGTTTCATGACAGTGCGCAGTCAGAATTTTCCAGACGAGAATTCGTCAAAACTTTCATTATAGATATAGGACTTGTAAAATCTAAGATGGGAATGAAAGATATGATATGCAAAACTAATAAAATAAAAAACAAAAGGGATATAGATACAAAATCGATGGGTTTCCTCCCATTTAGCGCTTAGTTTAATGTCCTCAGCCCGACTTGGCATTCCAATGATGCTACTCCTCCAGAGGGAGCAAATCTTCAAGTCTCATTACTTCTACATTCTCCTTAGAGAAGTTTTAATAATAAGGCTTCAATCTATGGCTGTTGACTTTGAAAATTATTTCAGTTTTCGTACCAGTAATCTCAACTACACCATAAGGAAAAACATTATACGGTCCTATCCATCTGGACCTTAGCTTCCCAGAAAATAATCGAAGACGAGTATTAAATAAAAGAACTTTTTGACCCACAAAAAAATTCTTTCGAGTAATCATTTTGTCATGAAAAAGTTTTGTCTTCTCTTTGTAAATACGAGACTCTCGTACGCATCATTGCGTATCTCCTCTAGCTCATTGAGTTGTAACTTCCTTTGTTTCCCCACATTATCATAATCCATGTTGCACATATTTATCGCTCAATAATCCTTGTGTTCAAGTTCAACTGGAAGATGACAAGCTTTGCCATAAACCAACCGATATGGAGATATACCAATCGGTGTTTTGTATGTCGTTCTATACTCCCAAAGTGCATCATTAAGCCTATAACTCCAATCTTTTCGTGTAGTGTTTACGGCTTTCTCAAGAATGGATTTAATCTCAAGGTTTGAGATTTCGGCTTGCCCACTAGTTTGTGGGTGATACGGTGTACCAACCTTGTGTGTTATGTTGTACTTCTTGAGTAGAGCATGGAAGGATTTCTGAAAATGTGAACCTCCATCACTGATAACCACTCTTGGTGCACCATGTCTAGAAAAAATATATTCCTTCACAAACTCACAAACAACTTGAGAATCATTAGTAGGGGTGTCTTTGGCTTCCACCCATTTCGAAACATAATCCACATCAAGAAGTATATAAAATTTTCCGTTAGAATTGACAAAAGGACCCATAAAATATATACCCCACACATCAAAAATATCTACAGTGAGAATAGGATTGAGTGTCATTTGATTTCGAGCACCTAAATTGCCAGTTCGTTGACATCTATCACAAGATTTGCAAAAAATATATGTTGTCATGTACCTGAATATAATGACAAGGTTGGGTGGATAGATTGAGGATAAACCTCTCTTGATTCGTGAGAATCAAGTCTCTGATCTCAAAGAACACAGCCTAAGAAGAATAAAGTTCTAATCTAATTAATAATTTGCTTACCCTAACTATTATAGGACTTCCATCTTATAAAGCTATACCTTACTCTTAGATCCAGCGGCTACAATGCCACCAGATGTTTACATCTAACCCACTTATTACAATGATAAGGACACCCACTCTTAAGATAAATACTAACACCAACTACTTATACTAAATACTAACACTAACATGATATGGGGCACTCCCCTCTCATACACGGTACATGACATTATCGACCCCTCGAAGAACATCCTTGTCCTCAAGGATGAGATTGGGTCTGAAGTGGTTGTCTTTAATGACCTTGTTATGTGCCTGCAACTCGAAGATGGAATCCTCATAAAATTCCAGAATGTAGTGATGTGTCAGTATTATGCACTTTTCGCTAACACGCCAAGAAGACTAGTCGCCACTCTGCCACCAAGTACCCATGTCAGACCTTTACAAGGATCAATATCATGCCCATGAATCTACTTTAGCTGCTCGAAAATACCATCTTGGATACTCATCACTCCCAATGAAATTTTAGTATAGTTCTGATTTTCCACAAGCACTGTAACCATCTCAACAACCAGTATCTGAAGGAGTGGTACACGACTGACATTTAAAACTATTTCAGTTAAGGCATGAGTGTGTACGTTTTCCATTGTTGGGTTAGAATGCTGAGATGCCACAATCAACTGGCCATGCGATCCCTCCAATTCAATCTGCAAAGTTAACTTTCTAGAGCACACATTAACTTCACCACTCGCAGCTTGGTAAGCACGAACGAAAATACCGCTTGAAGTATCAGTTGTTGTTGCTGAGACAGCAACATGAATCTCCATGATGTCATCTGTGTATAGAATCCCATGAACAAGAATGTTGATCCCAAGTTCTGTCCAGTTAGCCATCTTTAGTGTAGAGTACCTGAAACCCCACATATGACCTGAATTTTTTTCCCCATATCGAACACAAAGGAACTAGAAGAGTCTAGAAATTTAGTAAGGCCAATGAGTATTTCTGTGATAACCTTGCACACTTCAAAATCAAGCCCAACAATCCATTGACAGTTTTTTCCTGCAAGCTTGGACTTCACTTCTTCCAACCATATAAATCCACCCCTTATCATTTTCCACAAATTTGTCAAAATTCTGGAGTACAACCAAATAGACAACACTGAAACTCTTGGAGCGAAATTTCAGTAAACTTGTCAGAATCACATTGCTCCGCATAAGAGTGGTTTCAATTTGATTATGGACCTCAGCTTTGCAGAACAAATTTCTTATATAATTCCATTTTTCATCAAGGCACACAACTGAGAGAAAACTGTTATCAATCCAGCTAACCAGTAACCCAGGTGGAACCAATCTGAACTTCCACCTCAAGTATCCTACCCACAACAACATTTTAAGAAGATGAAATACCACGACTGAGATCTGAGTTCCCGGTATAATATCTACTGACATCATATAACTGCTGTAGATATTAGGTGCAGGTAAGAAATAATGCACATATAGCCCCTTTCCGAAAATGCGGAACTCACAAGAACAAGAAGATGTGTGCAGAGAACTCAAAATGAACTGCTTAACTCCCTCTTGATTCATAATTCTGCCATAAGTTGCAAATGCGAGTAATGGAGAGTGCTTAACAGATAACAGAGTGTGAAGATCTTGCAAAAGAATCAGGTGCATATCACCTGTTTGTCTAGCAATGATAACCCTGAACAATTCCACCCTAAAAAACCCTGCAGAAGTAGGTAAGAGAAACATAAATTGAGCTACAATTTCCTCCAGCAGGTCACATGTTAGCTGCAAAAAATAATTTTCTGCTCCCTTCCAACCAAGCACTTGAACCAAACATTGACGAGCCTTCTGAAAGCACAATACTCTCGCCAACAAGAGAAAGAAAAATATACTCCTCGTCGATAATTCAGCAAGCATCTTATTGCTATCACCAAGATCACCCCAATACACAAAATGACAACCAATAAGCGCCTCAGGCAACACATATTTCAGCTGGAAAAGAAAAATTCACTCCTCCCATATTTCAAGCATTTGATGAGACAACTCATGAACATTCGTAATCTCACACATTAGCATCCCTATAAGTATAAACAAAGAAGTATTCATGGGAAAACTATTTCCTTGTGAAAATTTCGCAAACAACTTACCACTCTCATCACTGGAACCATTTGTAACAAACAAATTCATATGTGAAAACTCCAACAACAAATCGAAACAGTACCCAAGAATAACAATCACATAAGAAGGAAATGCAACAAAATCACCAACAGAATTAGAGACCCCGTTAATACAATCTGAATCTTTGCCACGATCAAATACGTTACCCATTTTGAGCTGCCAGAAAAATGCTACTTCAACACCACTCAAATTCACACTCTCAGACATTTTATCAAACATTTTGTTCTCATATAGAATTGCAGCATTATTAATACACAAACGCTCAACCAAATGGATACGCCAGTAATCTAATTGGTACCCCAAACTTGAAATCCATGGAACAAGCAATTTCTCATATGAATTGAAATAATTAAGGATACACTTACCTCGATCAAATATGCTGCGAGACTCATCGAAGAGAAGAGAAAAAAAATTCTTACCAATTAGTTTACTATGACTAATGACCAATTCCTTCGAGCATTCAAGTTTCTCACAATTAACCTCAGAACTGATAACTTTTTTATTTTGAAATTTCACCTTGTCAGACAAATCTTCCTCTTCATCTAAAAAAAAATTAAGGAATGAGCAATTCGAAATTGAAAGAATCATCATCTTCTTCTTCAATAGCTGAAGGAATTAAGTTAACCACAGCTGAAACTTCTTCAAAGAAAAAAGTGGGAATCAATTCTGAAAATTGATCAACAGCTGTTGCAGCGACTTTCACTCATTATTGATGTCAACTTCTTCAATGTCTTGTTCATCTATTTTGACCACTTTCGAATGGATTTCTCTCGATCTGGAGATATACTCTTTTCCATGTAAAACCGATACCACCATCGACAAGTATCCAAATCCTCCGCTGCTAGTCATTCCAACTTCATTATGGGTACCAATTTCCCATTCATATATACCCATTTTTCCTCCTGTAAATTCAACTCATCAAATTTCTCAGGAAAGACGGCTTTAGATACCAATCGTCATGTACCTGAGTACAATGACAAGGTCGGGTGGATAGATTGAGGATAAACCTCTCTTGATTCGTGAGAATCCAACCTCGGAGTTCAAAGAACACAACCTAAGAAGAACAAAGTTCTAATCTGATTAATAATTTGCTTACCCTAACTATTACAGGACTTCCATCTTATAAAGCTAGACCTTACTCTTAGATCCAAAGGCTACAATGCCACCATATGTTTACATCTAACCCATTTATTACAATGATAAGGACACCCACTCTTGAGTTAAATACTACCACCAACTACTTATACTAAATACTGACACTAACAGGATATGAGGCACTCCCCTCTCATACGGTACATGACATATGCATCCTCAAATAGGGTAGGCCAATAAAAGCCACTTTAAAGTACTTTGAAAGCGGTACGTTTAGAACCAAAGTGACCGCCACATGCATAAGTATGAAAAAAAGTAAGAACAGATTGAAATTCAGAATTAGATACGCACCTGCGGAAGATTTGATCAGAACCGTATTTCCACAAGTAGGGCTCATCCCACACATACTGCTTGGCTATTTTCTTAAGATTAAGCTTTTGAAAATTATACATTGTACTAGGTACTTGTCTTGTAACCAAATAGTTCACTATATCCGCGTACCAAGGTGTTGAATCTTCAATTGAGAAAAGTTGTTCGTCTGGAAAACGATCTTGTAAGGGAAGTTCTTCTTCGGAAACAAAAAGTCTGCAAAGGTGATCAGCAAAAGTGTTTTCAACACCTCTTTTGTCCTTTATTTCATAATCAAATTCTTGAAATAGTAGAATCCACCATATAAGTCTTGGCTTAACTTCTTTCTTCTTTAGTAGGTACCTAAGTGCTGCATGATCAGAATATACAGCCACTTTTGAACTCGCCAAACAGGATCTAGGTTTTTCTAGTGCAAACAGTATATCCAAAAATTCTTTCTCGGTGGTAGAATAGTTGATTTGTGCATCGTTAGGGTCCTAGATGCATAATAAATCACATGAGACAGCTTGTCTATTCTTTGACCCAAAACGGATCCAACTGCATAGTCACTTGCATCACACATTAATTCAAATGGCAAACTCCAATCCGGTGACTTGATAATTGGTGCAGTTGTCAACAACTCTTTTAATCTATCAAAGTCATCCTTGCACTCCTTGTTAAAGTCAAATACAACCTCCTTTTGCAATAATTTGCACACCGGCATTGATATTTTGGAGAAATCCTTGATAAACCGCTTGTAAAAACCTGCACGACCAAGAAATGAGCGAATTTACCTCACCGAAGTGGGATATTGTAAGTTTCTTATTAAGTCTATCTTTGCTTTGTCAACTTCGATCCCTCGAGAGGACACAATATGACCGAGCACTATGCCATGGTTTACCATAAAGTGGCATTTCTCCCAATTTAAAACAAGATTATTGTCTATGCATATTTTAAGCATAAGTTCAAGATTTTGTAAACAAATATCAAATGAATCACCATAAGCAACTAAAATCATCCATAAATACCTCAATAATGCACTCCACGTAGTAAGAAAATATACTAACCATGCACCTCAGAAAAGTGGCAGGCGCATTGCAAAGACCAAACGACATTCGTGTATAGGCAAATGTACCAAAAGGACAAGTGAAAGTAGTCTTCTCTTGATCTTATGGTGCAATAACAATCTGGTTGTATCCCGAATAATCGTCCAAAAAGAAATAATATGAATGTCCCGCTAACCTCTTTCACATCTTATCAATGAAAGGCAAAGGAAAGTGATCATTTCGGGTTGCGGCATTAAGCTTTATGTAGTCTATGCACACTATCCATACTGTTTTAACTCTTGTAGGAACAAGTTCATCATCTTTATTTCTAAAAACAGTGACACCTGCTTTCTTAGGTACCACCTGTACCGGGATAACCCATTTGTTGTCAGAAATTGGGTAAATCATCCCCACGCTTAGTAATTTGAGGATCTTTTTCTTTACGACCTCCATCATTGGGGGGTTAAGCCTACGCTGAGCATCACGTACATGCTTAAAGTCATCTTCCATTAGGATTCTATGCATGCACATGGATGGACTAATGCCTTTAATATCAGCAATTGTCCAACCAATAGCCGTTTTGTGCTCTTTCAGAACCCTAAATAGACGTTCTTCTTGTATTGGGGGTGAGGTTCTTTGCAATAATCACCGAAAGTTCTTCTTTATCACCTAAGTACGCGTACTTTAAGTGCTCTGGAAGCGGCTTCAATTCTAGTTCGGTGCCTGCACAACAGAAGGTAATGGAACCTCATTAGTTACGGGTAAAGAAATATAAGAGATATTACCCTGTTTAGCTTCTTGTAGTGCTGTTAAAGCACCACACATCTCCACTAGTTCTTTGGCTATCTAAACATCGAGGTTCGGCTGTCCATGAACGTCCAAATTAATGTTATCCCGTAGCACAACTCCAAGTTCATCTTGACTATTCAAATCAAATATTTGTTGCGCTAACGAACCAATAACATTAATGGAGAAAGCTAAGTGAACATCACTAGGATAGCGCATGGTTTCAAAAATATTGAACCGTATGATCTCCTTATCAAATTTAATATTGAGTGCACTACTATCAACATCAATCTTCGTCTTTACAGTCTTCACGAACGGTCTCCCAAGAAGTAACGAAGTAGATGAACAATTATCTCCATTATGCGTATCCACAATATATAAATCAACCGGAAAGATTAACTGATTCACTTGAACTAACACGTCCTCCAAGAATCCCTTAGGATATATATTGGACTTGTTATCCAATTTAACTGTGATCTTTGCCTCTTTTAAAGGTCCGAGATTCAAAGAATCATAAACATCGGCGGACATAACACTTATGGATGCTCCCAAATCAAGCAAAGCACGCTCAAATCTTCGGTTACCAATGGTAACGAAAACTGTGAAGCTGCCAGGATCTTCACACTTTTTAGGCATCTTCTTCAGTAGCATTGCTGTAGCACTTTCACCCACTTGAGTAATCTCATTAGAAATCAACCTATCCTTCCTTGTACACAAATCCTTCAAAACCTTGGCATATCTGGGTACGGTTCTGATGGCCTCAATAAATGGAATGTTGATATGTATCTTGCTGAAAATATCCATGATCTCCTTGTCATGAGATTGCTTCTTTGACTTGGAAAAACGACTAGGGAAAGGAGGTGGTGTGGTAAAAGTGGGAACTGTGTCCTTAGGTTGGCTGTTTGAGGTTGGATTTTCCTTTGGAACGGTTTTTCCTCCTCTACTTCCTTTTCGATGTCGTTACTAACCTTTTTTTGTTGATGTGGCTCTTCAGTTTGTCTCCCACTTCTTAGAGTTACTGCATTAACGTGCTCTCTTGGGTTCACAAAAGGTTCTGATGGCAACTTTGTCGAAGCTTGTGCTTTCATTTGATTCATATCTGTCGCCATTTGCCCCATCTGATTTTTTAAATCTTTAATAACGTTATCAGTTTTCAACTGATTTTGATCAGACTTCTGTTGAAACATGGAGATGAGCACTCAATCTTAGATACTTCAGTTAGAGGTTTTTGTTGTGGTTGGAATTGTTGCTGGAAACCACCTTGTCTCGCATACGGACTAGGAGCTGCAGCTTGCTTATTTTCATAACTCAAATTTGGGTGATCTTTCCAACCAGGATTATAAGTATTAGACTAAGGATCATACCTTGGCCTATGATTAGGAAATATAACATTTACCTCGGCATCCTCTTCATATGAAGGAACAACTACAAATGTTATACGTTGTACCATTTTTTCCATATTACTCATTCGTTGCTCCATGTGTGAAGAATCTCCCATCTCTCTAACTCTTCTAACTGTTGAGGAATCTCGAGTGTAAAATTGTTGAGTGTTTGCAGCCATGCTCTCAATCAAACCTGTAGCTTCCTCGATAGTTTTATTATCCAATGCACCACTGCTAGCCGCACCAATCAAGTGTCTCTCATGTGGTAGTAAAACCTCATAAAAGTGTGTGATAATGAGTTGCGGTGGTATTTGATGGTTTGGACAGCTCGCCGACAATCTCGAGTATCTCTCCCAGTATTCATACAAAGATTCTCCAGTAATTTGCACAATTCCACTAATCTCTTTACGAATAGATGCAGCTTTAGAAGCAGGAAAATACTTTTCTAAAAACAACTTTTTGCATTCTTCCATGTAGTAATACTTCAGGGAGGGAGACAATATAACCGTGATTCTGCTTGGTCCGCAAATGAGAATGGAAAAGCTTGTAGGAAAGCTGTATCAGCATCATCGTTACTCTTTCTCATGCTTCTTACTGTATTCTGAAATTATTGTAGGTGTCGATTAGGATCTTCACCCGGTAATCCCTTGAACTTTGGAATCCAATTAAGAAGATTTGACTTAAGTTCCACTGTGTCATTCAGAGTAATACACAGTGGTTGAGAATCCAAACATGGGAATGTTAGATCTCTAAAAGTTTTCCTCTCCCGAGGAGGAGGTGGTGGAGTATTTTCCGTCGTTCACCATTGTTGATGTAGAAGGTTCTTCTTGTTGCGTTTGCTGACGTGCTTGCAGTACTGTTCCTTTACGGGTTTGAATACCGCACCTCAGATAATCCCAATCTTTCGGTACCAGAGATTAAGTACCTGAAAATAAAAATATAGAAAACGAAATTAAAAACTAACAAGAAATTCTAAAAACAATAATAACACTATAAAAAAATAACAACTAAAGCTACCGACTGCTCCCCAGCAGCGGCGCCAAAATTTGATGGGTATCGTAGGATAAACAAATTAATAATCTTATTTCCACACAATTAACTGGTAATATAATGGAAGTAGGGATTTTTCCCACGAAGAGAAATGAGTTTTAGTTGTCAAAGTGTCACAAAAGGGGGGTTTTGTTTTAGATTGTGAACAAAATAAATAATCAAATCAAATAAAGTTGTATTGTAATCAATGGAGAGATATATGATCGAGGAATCATTAATAAATTATCAATGAGTTAATATATTCATATATTCATAATTAATCATAGATTATCACCAACCGTAGAATAACATGTACACTTAGCTATTCCCAATATTCCTTATATCACTGGATAACAGGTACGCTTAGTTACCAGATTCTATTCGTCTGAACCACCTTGAAGTACGCTTACAAGATGTAATTCAATCGAATGCTTTAGGGTTTGTAAATTTAGGTTTGATCCTAGTATTTAGACTCAGTACGCTCGGTCTACTTTCAAGGGTTGTGTCTACACATGATTGCTTTACAGAATCCCTATGCAAGGTCTCGCGTTCTCTACTTGTGTAAGGAATTATTCAACAATTACGGATATCCTAACCCTTACTAGCAATAGATTAGATTAACAAATATATTTAGTTGGCCACCTAAACAATCTATCAATCAATCATGAGTATTTTAAATAGTAGGCACAAACAATAATCATATGAAGAAATCAAAATAGATTCATATATTAAATCAAATCAAGTTTACAACTTAGAATTCATCCTCAATCAATAGGTGTTTATCTACTCATGGATGTAGAAACATCCATGATATACATATGAGAAAAGTAAAGAGATAACGTTATGATTGAAAATCGCTCCGTGTGATGTTTCTTCTCTCCAAGCCTTACAGTTTCATGACCTAATGATGTCATCTATTTTACATAACCTAACACCTTTTTATAGGTTTACATTGCTTGGTCTTCACGTATTGAGTTGGTTCAAGAACCCGACCCGAAAATATGAAATAACGACTCCAAACGTGACCTTAGGCCTCCCAAGGTATGAATACACGTTTTACAACTAGCTAAGTATGCGTACCAGTACGCGAACGTCAAATTCCGGCAGAAATTTTCGGAATTAAAGTATGCGTACCCGTTTGCATACTTTATTGTCTTCGGTATTCGATAAAAACTCGTTTTGGCTACAACTTCTTCATCCGTACTCGGAATGACCTCATTTTTTTGCATATTTTTTATATTTCAATTATATTCAAGATGATGATAAGAAATCATTAATTTGAATGAGTTAAGATCGGTCTTTGGCCCTTCTCTTGATTTTGAGTGTTTTGCTCCTTTTCGCCGCACTTCTTCCAGTTTTCTTGGACTTGGGCACTTGGATACTTGAAATACTTCTCTTCCTAGATCTTTTCAGCACTTTGTAGCTCCTTTTTGGATGATTCAACTAATAGAGTAAAACAATAGAAAACAAGAGTAACAATACGAAAATATGCAATAATAATAGCTAAAAACAAGTATGGAATGGACACTAAAAAATCATATGAATTATGCACTTATCAGATGCCAAAAGGTGGTGGTTCTTTGGTAAGCTATGGATATTTGGTAAGCCATGGGAGAAGAAAGTGTTTGTTGTTGGAGAAGAAACTTATTCCAAGGAATCGGATTGTGGATCTAAATTTTGCTGTTTGTTTGAGATAATACAACTTACATATATATTAAATAATATCTTCCAAATTACTTTACTACCCTTCTCCAACTTAGAAATTTTAATACCAAGAACATACCATTTTCAAATCGTTGAAGAAGATGATGATATCGTTAGTATTAACATAGGTAACTTGAAATAAAAGAAAACACAGTGATACTTGATAGTATTTATCTATAATAGAGTAAATTAGTGTTTGGGTCGTAAGTTTTGGTATGCCTTAGTGTTTGGGTCTTAAGTTTGTCCAATTTAGAGTTTGGATCGTTGACCCGTTAGTCAACTATTGATTAGAGTCAAACCGTGGCACAAATACCACACCGTCCATATAATACTAACCTGATTAACAAAACACAATTTATTTCGTTAAAATCAAAGAAAACAAAATCTTCTCCCTATTTCTTCTCTTCTCTCTCCGTATCATCGATAGTACAAGCCCAGTATATGAAGATCCGAGAATTGGGCGCCGATTATTTTGTTCTGCATATTAATTTCAAACATATGTATGAAATCAAAATTAGTTGGAAGATAAATTAGTTGTTTAATGTTTGATATATATATGAAAGTCATATCGCCAGTTTTGAAATCAAAAAGAGGTAGAAATTATCTATTACCTTAAAGATACATAGACTCTTTTCTTGATTCATGGAATCAACTGAATAACACGGTAGATCACTTAAGATGAGGTATTTTAATAAAACAAAAATTGAAAAAAATTATGGATATTATTAATTTGACTTTGATCATACAAAGCCAACAAAGAAAACAAAAATCTCAGGTGTTCAGAAATGTCCGATCATGAAGAATGGGTAAGATAGTTTAAGATTATTTCAGATAGTATATAAATTAATTAGTAGTTTAATGAAGAGAGTTTAAAACTGGGGATTATTATGAGTTTTTCTGAATTGCAAACCGTTAATTTTAACTGTAGTTAACTCTTCCTAACGGTTTGACCAAAATACAGAGTTGACTAACGGGTCAACGACCCAAAAACTATAACGGACAAATTTAGGACCCAAACACTAAGATATACCAAAACTTGCGACCCAAATACTCATTTACTGAAACCCTTTAAAAGAGAAGAGTACTACCGGTAATGGTGAAAGAATAACTAAATCTTCTCTCAGAGTAATCGCTGGTAGTGGATATGAATAAAATTTGATGCAGTTAAGGTTAGAAATTTCAAAAAAAGTTAACCATATGAACTCTCTAAGTTTTTTTTTCTTACTCTCAACAACTCAAAAAATTGATTTGAGAAATGAAAGATGAGACAAATATCAGATAATTTCTAACTAAAAAGGATCCAAACGTTAAAGATTGATTAGATTCGCATACATCCCAAGAACTCACTGGAAAATCAGAAGTTACTATGTACAAAAACATTTGTACATGACGTACATATGCTAGAGGAAGTTGTTACATCAAATAACCAGCAATAAAAAGATAATGCACGTAAGACTTAACTCTTCTCAACATTGATCTCCAATTTCATCCTCAGCTGGGAGGTTAAGCATTACAGTTATCTTTCCGCTGCTCAGTTACCTCATTCCTTTCCTCTTTGTCATTCCAATTTGTCAACGGAAAAACAATGCCCGTGTCAATCATACAGAAAGTCTGGGAAAATAACCAATAACTAAGATAAAGCAACTTATTTTTTCCAAAACCATAAATATAAATTATTCAATCATCAACAGTATAAAAGAGTTAATTAGGACCATATAAAAAAATAGTATAGAGGTTATTGTTATATATATATTCTTACTCGTAGAAAACACGTGTAAGTGAAATCATGATAAACAAATTTTTATTTAGAAATGTTTAAAATAATCATAAGTGTTTTTTGTTTGTTATGTGTGTTAAAATTAGGTTTAGTTTGTCGCAATTCATTCAATCATCATCTGAAAACTATATAGTTTTTACTATAATATGGAATTGTTCTTATATAAAAGTAAAATGGTTAAGATGACACATAAGAAAAATATTTATTATCCTTGTTCCTCAAAGGCTGGTGCGCTCCAGGAGGTCCCGAGTTCGAGTCCCCGATGGCGCAAAATTGCAGAATTTGATATGAAAGGTAGAGTTAGCTTGCCCCTCTTGCGACATAATCATCCCCCTATCCGCTTCGGCTCCCTTGGCTGGTTCCTCATGAGGCTCACTAGTAGGCTAGCATGACAACCTTTTCAACTGATGTAGTAGTACGATGTTGGAGCTTAGCTTGTTAGGCTTCTAACTAGTTTCTTGTAATAATACTCTTATTAAAAAATAACAATGTTATTATTCATAGTTTTTCTAAAAAAGGAGAAAAAAAATTTATTCTCATATGGAGCTTCAAGTTGCAAATATATATACTTTTTAAATTTTCTTACAATAATTGTGTTAGAGCATTTCTCGGTCGAACTCACAAGTGTTGCTATATCAAGCTTGTAATGAAATTCAGTTGTCAAAACTATATCTTGATTTATAGTCTACAATTAGATTAATATCAGTCTAGGATAGAGGCAGTCGAGAAACGAACCAGTCATCATTTACGTTATATCGTTTGAAGGCAAAGATCAACCGAAGCTTTTGGAGAACTTCATCAACAAAAGGTAAGTGAAGACTGAACCACCTATTTCTCAAGTTATATTCACTTTTTTATCCTTGAGACGATTGTCGCATAACTAATTAGACTAGCTTGCGTAGACAATAATTTCGAGTCGAGAACTAACTATTTAGTTTATGAATTTCTCGAAACATGATGTCTAAGCTTAATCAACATTTGTTCATACTTGACCAAATTTCGGAGGAGAACACTTTATTGTTCGGAACTAAATCATGATTCAAGTTTATCATTCGAAAATAGCTTGGAACAGTGATATGTGTCATTGATGTTATTCGGGAATGTGTTGAATTGATTTAAAGAAATATAGAACTACTATATTCAGAATATAAGACAGTGTTATCAGTCTTACAAACTGAGAAAACTGTTATATGTCTAAAGCCGTATTACATGTACTCGTAGCGGAGTAGATATATATCGACTTTCAGATTTGTGTGATATGCATACTTGTGTGCATATCATGGGAAAATCTATTTGTTTCGTGATCCATATACGTACATATATTCTTATACAAACCATTTTGGAACTGCGATAAGGGAACCGGGTTAAAGTATCAAACCAATATGCGAGCCAATGGAGTTCTATGTTATAAAACTAGTTAAGTACCCAAACCGGAACATGAACTGAAAACGTTATGTGAACTCTGGAACTGCTACAAGTATTAATTAAGTCTGCAAACCGGTACGTGAACTGAAAAAGTTCTATAAACTCCGGAACTTTGAGTTGCACCTAAGTTTACAAACCGGTACGTGAACTGAAAAAGTTCTGTGAACTCCGGAACTCGATAGTTGCTTATAAGTTTTCAAATCGGTCGTACTATGACTCGGCCGACTCACGAACCGTTCAAGTATTTGTACCTTGTACATTTACCAACTATGTCGATTATGATTCAATACCGACTAACTTATTTCTATGAAATAATTTTCATTTGATCAATTCTTTAATTAACATTAGACTCATTTGATCACATGATTGTGACTCAAGATTAATGTCTTAGTGAACATGAAAATGAGTGCTAAGCTTTTAAAGTTCAAATTGGCTAGTCTCGGCTAACCATGTTGGACATAGTCTTTATATACGGTTCAGTTACAGTTTACCTAATTAGAGTGTATATATTGTTTATGTGAATAAGATTCAAAGCTTTCATCTAAAGGTGGATATTATTTTCTTGGTTCCAAAGCTATCTTAGTTTAAACCTAAAGCAACCTAGGCTTTGAAGTCTATATAAAGGGAGCTCTTGGTAACTGGGATTTTTGAATCCTGACACTAAATTTTGGTGTGTCCTAGTTGTATCTAGAGTCGCGCTCTCCAGAAACCCTTTTACAGTTTAAGGACTATAAAGACTTCACTAGGATTCGTGAAGCCATGTCCAGTTATCTTTTATATTGATAACTTGATTATCCTGATCTTGATTGTTTGTAGAGATTTCTCCAACGATCAAGATAGATAGTAATCATCAAAATTCTATTTGTCTCAGACTTTGTTGATTCCGCAAGTTTTATACTTGTGGGGTAAATAATAATCTAGATTGCACTTCGGGTTGCATAAGTCCGGATTTTGAGGATATCCAGACTTTTGTCAAGTTACTATCGACTTCCATCACCTGGATCTTTCGTTTGATCTGATCATCCGTTTAGATAGAAAATCGGGAAATCAATTATAGGTTTAATCTGTGGGAAGCAGATTTGGTTTAAAGTCTTCAATTAAGTTTAAGCAACTCATAGTTGGCGTGAGATCTTCTAAGGGAATCAATTGAGCGGAGTCCTGCTGGGATTCAAGAGGCGTAAGGAGTGCGAATGTACCTTAATTAGTGGGAGACTGAGTTCGAGCTCAACTACATTCCAGACCGGAGTTAATTGGTAGTATGCTAGTGTCTGTAGCAGCTTAATAGAATTTGGTGTTCAATCTGGACTAGGTCCCCGGGTTTTTCTGCATTTGCGGTTTTCTTGTTAACAAAATTTCTGGTGTCTGTGTTATTTCTTTTTACGCATTATATTGTTTATCTGTATAATTGAAATATCGCGTTGATAAATTATAATAGATAGGTCCGAACTTGTTTATTGGATAAGACTTTATTGATCCTTGGAATATTGGTCTTTGGTACCGTCCAAGAACTCTCTTGATAGTTAGGTTCACAGATTCAGTTCTGTAAACATTCTAACAACAAGATATATATATGTATATATATATATATAACTATAAACATTTTCCTTCATTGAGTTTAACTCTCACTACACCATATTCAGTGATTAATAACTAAAACTAGTAACCAACATTTTGTCGTTACTAATTCATAACCGGAAATTTCAGTTCCGAAAATTTAGTAATTGTTCATGTTCGGTTACGAAATAAGCCTAATTTAGTAACGACCCAGCCCATGTTATCATTAGAAACTTATAGATAAAAATCATGTTAAAAGAACGTGTGCTGGAAAACACTTCTACCTATCATTCCGCCCAAAATTTGTAACCGAAAAGAAACTGCAGAGATAGTTCAGCCCTTTCTCACTCGAGCGCGGCATTTCCCCCCTGTTCCCATGCCGTACTGAACCATTTATAACTACAAAACCATTATCATCTCTTTGCTCTCTTCACTCTCTTAACTTTATCTACATCTAGAAACTGCACTGCTATGAAAATCTTTGCTGCCATTAATACCCAACCAAGTAAAGCGAATCAATTCTTTGGTAAGTCCATTAATATCTCTCTTTGGGTCATCTTTCTTTTAGGGTTTTGATAATTAGGTTTTGATTTTAATGGTTTTTATTTATTTTACTGCAGAGGTCTAATCTAGAATTTTAGGCCACCTCTGGTTTTCAACAAAGTACTAATCATCTTTGGGATTCTTTGGTGAGTCAATCTACAACTGATAGTTAGAGTTTCTGAAAAAGCGGGGGTCTAACAACCACACCCTGTATTTCGCTTAGAAATATGTATGGACTAACTCCAGTATAATTCTGAGAGAACCAACTAATAAATCGAGCTCAATCAAGAAATATATCAAAGAGTTATATCTCTGTTTCTTAATGTAATCAACAAATCAAACAGATAGAAAATCGTGAGCCTGGTTAATATAAGAAACAACTTGGACGGTATCAAAAACCAATACCCAAGTTTCAATCAATTTAATCAACAACCAAAGGTTGGATTCACAATTAATTGAACTTACGCACAACCTGTGATATATCAACTATATAAAAAATATAATACGGAAAAGAAATAACACAGACACCAGAAATTTTGTTAACGAGGAAACCACAAATGCAGAAAAACCCCGGGACCTAGTACAAATTTGAACACCACACTGTATTAAGCCGTTATAGACACTAGCCTACTACCAGTTAACTTTGGACTGGAATGTAGTTGATCCCTAATAAATCTCACATTGATCAAGGTACAGTTGCGTTCCTTATGCCTCTTGAACCACGCCGGATTCTGCGCACTTGATTCCCTTAGTTGATCCCACCCACAACTAAGAGTTGTTACGACCCAAAGTCGAAGACTTGATAAAAAAATCTGTCTCACACAGAAAATTCTATTGAATAGATAAATATGTCTCCCACAGATATACCTACGAGTTTTATTACGTCTTTTGATAAATCATGGTGAACAGGAACCAATTGATAAACCAGACTTATATTCCCGAAGAACAGCCTAATATTATCAATCACCTCAAAATAATCTTAATCTATTAACGAAACAAGATATTGTGGAATCACAAACGATGAGACAAGGATGTTTGTGACTACTTTTCAATCTTGCCTATCGGAGAATAAAATTCTCGAGCAAATATTATAGAAGATAGTACTCAATCATAATAGAAAACAGCAAGATCAGAACACGCAACTACAGAGAAAATAGTTGGGTCTGGCTTCACAATCCCAATGAAGTCATTAAGTCTAACCTAATGGGTTTTAGAAAAACCTAAGGTTAAAGGAGAATCGACTCTAGTCGCAACTAATATCAACACATGAGGTGTGGGGATTAGGTTTCCCAGTTGCTAGAGTTCTCCTTTATATAGTCTTCAAATCAAGGTTCGCAATCAATGTTACCTTGGTAACAAAACATTCAATTTTCACCATTAGATGAAAACCTGATTATATTCAAGCTAATATCTTTCAACTGTTAGATCGAACTTAGATTGTTATACATAAATGAAATGTACCATCATTTAGATAAAGGTAACCGTACCTAAACGTGTACACTTAGTTGGTTCAACAACAGTTAAAAAACGGTTATCCATATAAGCACTTTATATCAACCTTATTCATCTTTATCATAACTAGTTCAAATGACTCAAATGAAACTAGTTAGAGAGTTGTTCAATTGATTATATTCTCATAGAAGTATACAAGACACAATTGAAGCAAAATCGATTTGGATTCACTCAAATCATTTCATGAAAATTATAGCCACGATTTGAAAAAGATTGCATTCCTTATTATATAAATGTATTTGTTCATGAACAAACCGATTTTAGAACATAACCTACTTAAGTATGCAAACAGGTATGCATACCTAAGTAGCCGGACTGAGTTTGGTTACGCCAGTACGCGTATGGGTATGCATACCATTTCACATTTCCAAACTCCAACAGAAATTCACGGAACTTGAACTTCCGCCAGTACGTGTACGGGTACGCATACTTAGTTCCCATACTTTCAACAACCAACCAGTACGTGTACGGGTACGCATACCATGGTTCCCAGTTTTGGACTTTACACAAATGTGAATACACACTATGTTTATATCCAATCATGGTTACACTCATTTCAATTATTGAAACATTCTTGGAAGACGATAGCTGTCTCACACAAACTATTAGCTTCAAAACAATTTTCAAGTGATCGAATGATCGATACGAAATATTCCGAGTCTACATCAAATGACTGTCTCACACAAATCATGTAAGACGTTACAAGGAGATTTTCACATGATCATCTTTTGACTTTCATCAAGAATAAAAGATGAACTTGGTTAAAGCGAAATCTTACCAACACATATTTTGAGAAATAGATAAGCGAGATAATCTCGACTTGAAATAACAAATGTGTATAATTGAAGTCTATATAGCAATACGACTTTTATCTCAAATAGGAGATAGAGTAGATAGACTTTTGAGTGATAGATGAGTTCAAGTATCCACATACCTTTTTTGATGAAGTTCCACAAGTTCCCTTTTGTTGATGAACGCCGTGGAGTCTAAAGCTCAATATCCTAATCCTAGAATTAGCTATAAGTAGACTAGAAATCAAGACTTATAGTTTTGGAAACTAAACTTTACAAACAAGCTTGGGATATCAACGCTTGCGAGTTTGACCGAGAAGCGCTCTAATAGTTTCGATTATTTTTTATGTCTCTGTGAGATTGGTAGCTAGGGTTACGATTTTATGTTTACTAATGACTTTCATTTCTTTTACGGCGGCTAGAAGCATTAATCTGGGATTCTAGGTCATCTTTGTTTAAATAAGGTATCATCCTTTTTTTTCCCTAGTGTTATTAGTTGGGCTTAATTTTTAGGCCAGTTTCTTGTAACCGATATTTTGGTTTTAAATTTTGACTTGTTTTCGGTGAGTATGAAACTAATAAATCAAGATAAGCTACGCAATCAAGATAAACTCTATTTGTTTAAATATATACCCAAATTCAAACTCTCTACAATTTGTTTTTTTCCTATTTAGTTTGTGTTATAATGTACTTGGATTAGTTCTTTCATTCAACACAAAGACATATCTGGATGCTTCGAGTACAGGGTTTCATACATTTTAGCCGATTTCTAGATACTTGTTTGTCACTTGAATGGTTTGAGAAATGATAGTGACTTTACCTGCATACTAATATAGACTCTTTCAAGTTAATAATATGGTTAAAATGGTTAGTACTTTGTTGTGATTTTTGATTCAATTAAAAATAGTTAGTACTTTGGATTCAGGTAAACCTACCACTGACAGAAATCACAAAACTAAGTCACATGATCACACAAACTTAACTAAGGCCTACTATTTTATTTTTGTTTCATTATCATCTTTATCTTGATTGACATCCATCCATAGTATCTTCCATTAAGTTTCATATTTCTCTTTTCTGTTCCATCACTACTCTTCTCTAAATTCTTCCACTAATTGTTTTTTCCTCTCTTCTCTAAAGTCTCCCACTAATACAAAATTTCCTCACTGCTCTTCTCTAAATTCTTCTCTATAAATAATTAACATAAACCAATAAGCAATCACTTTAATGGAATGGATATAAACGTTTTATGCTCTGTACATATACTGATAGTTAGAAATATTGCTTCTTTGTATAGATGTTGTGTACAGATATTGCCAGAATGTTAACATAGATATCATCGTTTTTAGTTATTACAGTTGTACGGTATTAAACACGTCATCTTTGGTTGATAAGGGCTGAATGAAATGTCCGCGTAATTTTTTTCAATACATAGAAGGTGTAAGATCATTCATAGAGTTTGTTCGTAAAAATGGTGGCGGAAGAACGATGTTCTCATGTCTTTGTAATAGTTATAAGAATGGTAAAGGACCTATGTCTCTAGGTGAAATTGATTATTATTTTCTCAAGAATGGTATTCAGTTGACCTATAAAACGTGGCGTTTCAACGGGAATAAGTCACATAAAGATAAACCCAAAAGTGATAACGTAGGAGTTGGAGTTGACAACGTAGGAATTGGAGTTGACAATCTAGGGAATTCAGCTGCAATATATAAGATTTTGCTGAGAATATTAATCCTGCTTGTAGTGTAGATGATAATGTTGGCGTACACAGTAGGGTTCACAATGATGACGGAACTAGTAGCAGCAAGAAAAAAAAATACATTTTTATGAGCGTGCTAGAGAACCTTTATATCCTTCATGTCCTAAGGAAAAGACACAATTGTATGCTGCTATTAAACTAAATAACCTAAAGACCCAATATGGATTTTCTGACAATGGTGTCACTGTACTCTTAGAATTGTTTAAGGAGTTACTTCCTGATGGAAATACATTGTCGTGTAGGTTCCATGATGTAAAAAAGTTGACTCAAGAACTAGGGATGGACTATATAACCTATGATGCATGCATCAATAATTGTATTTTATACTGGAAGGATCATACATCATTGGTTAAGTGTATTGTGTGTCAAGAACCTAAGTATGAGAAGGGATTTAATGACGAGAGGAAGCTTACACAAGTTGCTCGCAAGACATTAAGAAATTTTCTGTTGATAAAAAGACTTTAAAGGTTCCATAGTATACCATGGGTAGTAGATGCAATGTTGGCATTCCAGAGCACAATCAGATGGAAATATTATGCGTCATCCAGTCGATTCTTTAGCCTGGCGATGTGCGGATGATTTTTTACCGGAGTTTACCAAGGAACCAAGGAATGTAACATTAGGGATATCAACTGATGGCTTCAACCCGAATGGGTGTTTCGGTCCTAGTCACAGATGTTGTCCTGTAATTATCTTTCCGTACAACCTGCCTCCTTCATTGTGCATGAAAAGAGAGTTCGCAATGTTATGTTTGCTCATATCAGGCCCAAGAGCACCAGAGAAACATATATATGTATACTTGCAACCACTAATAGAGGATTTGATACAGTTATCTAATGAAGGTGTAATCACGTACGACTCTTTCACTAAAAATAAGTTTCTGCTGAGAGCCAAATTGTTGTGGGTTATTCATGATTTACCGGTATTAGGGACTTTAGATGGATGTGTCACTCATGTTACTATGCTTGTCCAACTTGTGGAGAAGGAACATTTTCTGTACTTCTTCCATTCACTAAGAAGATTTGTTATATGGGACACCGAAGATGGCTGCCAGCAAAGCATAAATATCGAGATGATAAAACTATTTTCTCGGGAGGGGTAGAGCACGGTTCAGCACCATGGCCACTGACAGGGTTTCAGGTTCAATAGATTGTAGCTAATATCAGAACCAAGGTTGGTAATGGAAAACAACCATCAGTAGTAAGTCGACTGAAACGTAAAACAAGACCTGAAGGCGAAACTGAAGATGATGCTGATGTAGAAGTTGAGGTTCATGGACACTCCTTATTTTCTCGAAGATCTATCCTTTATGATCTGCCGATTTGGAGTTCAAATATGGTGCGACATAATACATATGTTATGCATACATAGAAAAATGTAAGCATCTTGTTAACACGATCATGTGTGGAAACAAGTCAAAGGGTGGTCCTAATGCACGCATAGATATGGAAGAAATGGGGTTTAAAAATAAGCTACGGTTGAAAGTGGATAATGTGTATGGTAAAACAACAATGGAAGATGCTCCTTTTGCAATGACGAAAAAAACAGAAACTTGCATTTTGTACTACATTGAAGAACTTAAAGGTGCCATCTGGTTTTTGTTCCAATCTTCGCAATAACGTCGGTGTTGATCCTCCTGAGTTAAACAACTTCAAGTCTCATGATTATCATGTCCTTATGCAACATTTGTTTCCGTTACTAGTTCATGCATCTCCCTTACTACCTAAAGATCTGCGGATTTCTATTTTCCGGATAAGTTTGTTTTTTAAATTTTTGTGCACAAAGGTTATCAACAAAGAACAACTTTTAAAAGAAAAAGCTACTCTAGAGTAAGCAATCTGTGTATTGGAAAAATACTTTCCTCATTCCTTCTTTGTTATAAGTATCCACTTGAGGGTGCATTTAGCTGACGGATCTTTGATCTGCGGTCCTGTCATATTTAGATGGATGTATCCCTTTAAGAGGTAATTACCAGAACTTACCTTGTTGTTTAATGTGTAACTTGAGTGTTTTGTTGTCATTACAGAACCTTTAACTTTTCTGAATGATATTTGTAGGTTGATGAAAGGTTACAAAGGTTTGGTGCGCAATAGAAAGTATATCAATGGCTGCATTGCAAGAGGATATATATTGCGAGAAGCCAGCTTGTACTGTATGGAGGAAATATAAAATGATGGTGGTGGGACTCATAAACACACTCGATAGGACTTTCTAGATGATTATGATGAGTTTTCCGATGAAATGCCTTTGAGTATTTCCAAACCTATTACTTTAACTCAGGTACAATTTCAACAAGCTCGTAGGTGGTTTCAGTCTAAGTATGTGGGAATAGATGAATAGCATAGGTACAACTTGTTACATTCACAGTTGTTAGATGTTTTTTGGTTATTTGATTGTCGATCTAATTGCCGCTGGACTATTCTTTGATTGTATGAAGTATGATTTATATGTGAACAACGACAACTTTAATAGTCGGGAAAATCTTTCTTTCAAGAATGGGCCAAAAAGCTTTCTCTTATGGTTACTCGATGAGGTACTATATATGTGTTAGCTTTAGAGTTTCTTTAGTTCTTAATATATTCTGGTTTTTGTTATGCAACTGACATATGTTCTCTTATAAATGATAGAAACCAAAGAGGCAAAATCAGTACTTTGACGACTAGTGCAAGGACTGCTCTTCAAAGCGCAGTCGTATAACAAATATCAAGACAATGGATTTGCTTTCAGATCTCATGATTACGAGGAGGGTTTCATAACACAAAACAACGGCGTGTCTATGAAATCCATTATGAGACATAAAGAAAAGTCCACTGACAAAAATTTGGTGGAAGCAGAAATTACCTATTATGGTGTCATTAAATAGATTATCAATTTGAACTATATGGAATTCGAGGAAGTTGTTTTTTACTGTGATTGGGTCAGAGTTGAAGATAAGAGTAATGGGTGCAAAGTTGATCCGATCTCAAAATTAATAAAGGTCAACTTGTCTAAGATGCAAAGCACTAAGAGAACGATGGATGAGCCGTTCATCTAAAGCGACTCATGTGTTTTATTCAAAGGATCTTGATGAATTGGGATGGTTTTTGGTATTGCATTCACAACAAAGATTAGCTTGCGTGGTAGATCAACTAAAAATCCCTACTAGTTATCAGTCAGCTTTTACTGACAATGAGAGCTTGGAAAAACTTTTATATGTCGATGCTATAGTTTAGAATCATGTCTGTCATCGTTGCAAGTTGCGTGTTGTATTTCTGATTGTGATACTTTTTTTTATCAGTTGCGAAGTTTTAGTAGGTTCTTTTTATTTAAGAAGTTTGATTCTTTGTTATCACTTGCACTATCTTAGTAAGTTGCATTTCTTCTACACATGGATGTTTGTTAAATGTTATTTTACATGTTTCTATGGTATGGTGGTAGATGAAAATGGACTTCCCATTTCTAGAAATACAACTAAACTCGGCCACCTGAAGGGCGCTTTGATTCGTACTCATATCCTTATCTCCTTCAAAATTTGGAGGGATGTGATGGATAACTACAAAGATGATGTCTGGAATGAATTGCAGGTAAATACTTACCTTGTGTTATCTTGATTTATGTCAAACTCTTGTTTACTATGCTGAGTAAGTTACTACTTATAACTGAAGCTCTGTTTTTCATATATCATTTCTATTACCGGACACTTCTAAGCTAAATTTGATAAAGGGGATGGCTTATATATGGAGGAGATTCAAGTGGGAGCTGAGAAAAGTCAACTATGATCCTTATAGCTCCTATGAAGAAAGGATTGCTCATAGTCCTCCAACGGTAAGAGAAGAGGACTGGATAAAATTATGTGACACTGATAAAGATGAAGCCCGACAGAAAAATAAAGAAGAACATAAGAAGAAAAGAAAAATATATGATTACGCTCATACTTCTGGTCGCAAACCTCATAGTATGGTAAAAGCTGAACTGGTATATATTTCACCTCATAGTACATGGAATCATAAGTAATAATCGCACACCACACTCTTTCGTCACACGAGGGTTTTATCTTAATTTCTTAAGTAGGTTACCATTAACACTGAACCTGGTTATATGATCATGCTTCCATGTTGAAAACAATTATCTAGTATATAAACTATAGGGTACCATTAACTACTGAACCTGTTAATGGAGTAGTTATTATGATTCGCTGAGAATTGCAGGTTGAAAACAATTGTAGTATCCGCATAATGCAGTATCGGCATAATTATGAGAATTATTTCTTCGTGCAAGGTCGAGAATCCAGGATATATTAACCATGTTTGTTTTTTATATGATGCCATGTCCTTAGGGGACTAAAAGTATCACGTAGTAGATCTAGTAACCGAAAAAGAAAAAAGGATTATACTCTTGCATTCAGCGAGGAAAGTTACATGTTTTGCATATGATGGTGTAAATGTAATCGATTAATTGATATTAATCACTTATCCTATTTGTAAATTTAGGAGAGCGAGAATCCTGGAGTTTAGATCACTACCTCTGATGTGTGGATTAAAGCTCATACACAAGAGGGTGGGAAAATTCTACCTAGTGCGCAACCCTACTATGTGACTCAGGCTATGCTTTATTTCTGTTTACATATTGTTCTAATTCATTCAATCCATTTATGTTTACAAAATGTGCTCTACATTACAGGATAACCTTAAGAGGCACAAAAAGAGATCAAGGAAAAACTAGATGGTGGTGAACATGTAGATGAAATGGATGCATTGACTAAAGCATTTGGAAAGAGTTCTAGGGGACGGGTTCGTGTTGTCGGTCCCATTTCTTGTACATAATATGATTATTTTTCTCTTGCGCATGCCAAAGTTGCTGAATTGTAGTGCAAGGATGGAGAACTTAAACATGAGATGAAGGAGTTAAGTGGAAAGATGGAGGTTCTGCTTGAAAGCTTTGGATCCTTATGTCACATTGTGAAGGGCATCCAATTTGGACAAGCATCATATATTGCCTCGAACCACTTTGATAATGCACACGGTCCCGCGTATTCACCTGCTCAGACTGCTTCAGCTGTTCAGAATAGTTCACCTGCTCAGGCACTTCCACATGAAGCTGAGACATCACCAGCTCGATGAGCAGTAGGCCCTGATGGGGTCAAATGTTCATTGTTGAACTTGAACTGTAAGACCATTGTTGTTGGTAGACTTTGTACCGGTGAATTTGGACATACAACTCAGGACTTACCTATAGATGATAATCATGCAAAGGTGTTGGTGGACCTCATACCATTGCTAACTGAATTGACCATAAAAGCTCACTAGTTTGTGAAAACCTTTCAAGAAGTTGGAATTGGAGGCTATGTGTTTCATCCAAAAATCTGCATCTGATATGATTACAAGGGTCTATCTGTCTTTTTGGAAATGATGAATTTTTTCATAGATATCTCAACCACCAGCTTATGCTTTTTTGCTATTATGTCAGCCATCTTTTTTGCTATCTCAACTGAACAGATAAAGTGTTGAATCTCAAGTTATCTTAGATTGAATTCTACGAAACCCTAGTCTTGAAAAATCTATAAATAGAGAGATTCAAACAAACAGGAAATTCAAATCCTGACACTTATGTATCCTAGTTGTTTGCTAGAGTCGTCCTCTATGAACCTAGGTTTCCTCTGAAAAACATAATTAGGTTTAAGACTTAAAGACTTCACTTAGGGATTCGTGAATCTAGGCCCGACTATGTTTACCTTAATAGTCCGTGTATTATGATCTTGCTTGTTATGTTATTAAGGTTTTAGTAATCTCTTTCATGGATGAGACAGATAGATTGCGCACAGTTATTTTCGTCTCAGACTTTGTTATTCCTCAAGATAGATATATAAAACTCTTCTTAATTGATAGATTTAAGATTGTTTTTAAGAGGTGTTTAATAATTCAGGCTTCTTATCCAACTGAGTGTAAGTGTTCCGTATTTGTGAGGTTTAGCTTTGTGTATTTCAAACATATTTCTAATCCTTGATCTATCAATCTAAAGGGAAATAAAATACGCTTATTTGTTAGAGGCATATTGGTATCAAAAGTTTTCACTTAGGCTGAAGCAACTCTTGGATGATATCTTCAAATAGGCTTATCCATGTTTTTCTCCTTTGCGAATTTTGTTGACACAAAGGGGGAGAATTATTTAGTAGTATTCTACTATACATATGGCTTTTCAGAGCATTTTTTTGACACAATATCATGTTATACCTATTTAAAGATCAAATTTGCAAAGGCGAAAAACATGGATAAGCCTATTTGAACATATCATCCCAAGAGTTGCTTCAGCTTAAGTGAAGACTTTTAATACCAATCTGCCTCTACCAGATAAGCCTATTTGATTTCCATTTAGATCAATATATAAAGGATTGGAAATCTGTTTGCGATAGAAAAAGTTAAACCTCACAAATCGGGAACACTTACACTCAGTT